>NC_050074.1:87845910-88148941 GCF_009764565.3 Dermochelys coriacea | reverse complement strand
CTAATATCTGCCTTCTGTTACTCTCCTATAGCCATCTGGCCCGACCCCGTCACAGTACTTAAGGGTTAGGGTTCACCTTTATTGTTTGATGGCTATTGCAGCATCGAACTTGGGCCTCATTTTGTTTCTCAGTGTACCCAATTATTGTAATGGTGATGGTTTTACTGGATTCCCAATTATTAGGATTGTGATTATTTGCATTTGTGTTTGTTATAACTGGTGTTTAGTCAAGTGTAATGGTTTTAGTTATATTCACCTGGTTACGATTGTTTGGTTTGTTTGCAACACATCACCTGTGCCCTCCAATGACAACAACTACTGTAACCATCATAGATCAAGGTGCGGAGTGTTGTAGGAGCAGCAGTGATCTTTATGTTCTGTATGACTATGCTACGTAAAACCTGTATGCTCAAAAGGTCTGCGACACTTTCCCTCCCCTGCCCCCTTTTGTCTCCTCTCCCTCTTTGAATACCTGTGAAGTGGCTTTCCCCCTTCCCCTCCCTCCTGGAATGCTTGTGGGATGAATGGGCTGCTTGAACAGCTGGAAGATCAGAAGAGCTCCCAGGTAGACAAGGTGTCTGGGACTCTAATTAGGCAGAGCTCACACACCCAATGCATGGACACTGCCTGAGGTGGAGTGTGACCAACCAGATGCAGCCAAGTCATCTCTAGTCGCAGGCCATGAGGAGCAGGTCCTTAAAAGGGGAAGGGGCCACATGCTCAGGAGTGCACTCACAAGCTTGTACCTTCCATGAAGGGGCTTTGCCCAGATCACCTGGCCAGTGGTTCATCGTGTTGCATTCCATTGTGCCTCAGGAAGGCTTACCTTCATTGCACTATCCATCGCTATACTGTGGGACACTTACCTTGAAGGATCCTGACATCTCCAGTGCTGTGCCTGTCCTGGGAGCATGAGTATGTGAGTGTGAGTGTCACACCCCCTGACCCCTCCACCGACATAGCTACTGCCACTCGTTGGGGTGGTTTAATTATGCCGGCAGGAGAGCTTTCTCTCCCACTGGCATAGAGCAGGAAAGAGCATAGAGCAACTACACAGGAGACATTACAGCAGTGCAGCTGAATGCATCCGATGAAGTGAGCTGTAGCTCACGAAAGCTTATGCTCAAATAAATTTGTTAAGTCTCCAAGTTGCCACAAGTACTCCTTTTCTTTTAGCGGTACAACTGTGAGGTCCGGAGCATAGACATAGTCTTAGTCATCATTTCAAGAGTAGAACTTAGTTTCAGGGTGATAGGAGTTATTAAAAATTACTGCTTTGATTTGTCTGTGGAAGTGTTGTGCATTGTCTTTGCTCCTCTTTCTCACCCAATTCCCCCTCCTTGTTCTCTCCCTCACCTTTTGATCACATTAACTCAGACTTTACAGACAGAAGGGACTATCACGATCATCTAGTCTGATCTCCTACACATTGCAGGAGACAGAATCTCTCTCTCTCTCTCACACACACTTCCCCTGTCCTGCCCCACTCATGTAATAAACCAATAACCTCTGGCTGAGTTACTGAAGTCCTTAAATCATGATCTAAAGTCTTCAAGTTACAAAAAATCCATTTACTCAAGTTCAAACCAACAAGTGACCATGCTATACAGGAAGGCAAGATACCCAGGGTCTCTGCCAACCCGCAAGCTAACACTCAAAAGGATGGGTCTAACAAACCTCTTAAATATTTCATTTAATTTGTTTAAATATATATCCCAGGTCAAGATATCTGGTTAAATCAGTCAAAAACTTAGTCTTTTTGTTAAGACACCAACATGAGCCAGTTAGAAAGTCAGACAGTCCTAAATTCTGACCCCAGGTCTCTCATTCACTTTCTATGTGCCATCACTAAGTCACTTCTCTGCCTCAGTTTCCCCTTATATAAAAAGAAGATACCACCACAGAGGACTTGGGTGCATTAGTTCATTCTTACAGTGATTTAAGATGACAATTGTTAAGATAGCCTGTAAGCGTTCAGACTCACCCAACGGCGCCTCCTGCTGGTAGTCATCAGGAATTAACTCATCCAGCCACCAAAGCACCCTCTGCAGGCCGGTGTTCCACCTTATCGCCAGCCCCCTGTGTCTCTTTCTCTGGTGTGCTACCCCCTGGCAGTACCCCCACACTCTCAGGTTCTAGGTCTCTCCACCCAGGGGAACCCCCCCCTAACCCCACCTCACCTCAGTCTGGGCTACTGCCAGCCCCCACTTAGCCCCTTGTATCAGGGCAGACTGCAGTGTATACATCACTCATCACAGGCAAGGGGGTTTTGGACCTGCTGACTCCACCTACCAATGGGCTCTCCCTCTGCAACCCTGCACCTATTCAGCCTGTAGTCAGGCCTGCAGCCTGAGGCTTTCCAGGCCGGAGCTCCCAGCTCCTCTGTCCCTTCCCCAACCCTGTTCCAATCTAGGTGTCCTGCTCAGCACCTTACAGCCACACCCTTCTCCCTCTGCAGAGAAAGAGAGTCTGACTAGACTCCTTGCTCACAGCCTCTTATAGGGGCCAGCTGGGCCTGATTGAACTGGCCACAGCTGCAGCTGCTCCCTTAATTAGCCTGGGCTATTCCCCACAGCCCCAGCCCTCTCTCAGGTCTGGCCTCAGCCCTGTCAGGGCCGGAGCAGGTAACCACCCAGCTACATGGCCCCACATTTGCTCTTTTTAAATGTCATCGTAAAATGTATTCTCTCAAAGTATTTTACACTCCAAGTAATACTCTGAAACAATAGAGCCTTCTATTCTTTCCAGACTGAAATACAATGCTATTTTGCTTTTTCATATCTGTGATCAATATTATGGCAAATTCCTCTACTCGGAGCTACATGGTAATCTCAACGCCAATATTCTGGTCTCCGTTCAAGCACAGAGCTCACACAGATATCCAAAGGTTATTTTAGGAGTAATAGTAATACCTAGCTCTTACACAGTGCTTTTCATCAGTAGATCTGAAAGCTCTTTATAAAGAAGAATCATTGTCCCATTATACAATGGGGAAACTCAGTCACAGAGAAGTGAGTTACCTAAAGTCACTCAGCAAGCCAGTGGCAGAACGAGAATATAACCCAGGTTTCCTGAGTCCCAGACCATTGCTCCATCCACTACACCACACCTCAAAAGGTACTGCAAGTGTTTGCTACTAGCTTTCTTCTTCTACACAGAAACAAATAAAGAGTAAATAAATGCTGCTAATAAGCGAATAAACATTGTTGCAAAAAAGTTATTGAAATTGATGAAAACCAGACAAAAAAGGTGTGAGTGTGTGCAATCAAGAGCAGTCAATTCAATATTTGTCAATTCAATACTCCTATTCTGAGCTGCACTATGCATGACATTTTCACTTCTGAAAACAAATGTTTCTTTATGGAACACTGCTGCTATTTTTGTTAAAATGCACTCTGAAAATTTAGGCCTACATTATATAATATGGATGGATCTAAACTCTAACTGCAAAGGAATTTTTTCTCCCAGAGACTCAATTATTCTATTAATCCTAAAAATTCTTTAGCAGTATATTAGGACTGCTTTGTTGTTTTTCTGGCTGTCCATTGAAAGTGCTAAATTTCTGTGTGTTGGAGGGCTTATCTACATAGCAAGTTATCTTGCTGAATACTGTGTAGTATGCTAATCTGCACTTTAGGACTTTCACTGCACTATAGCAGTGGCCTCACTGGAAATTACTGTGCAGCAAGCTAGTGCAGAGCACAGTACCTTGCTGTGTAGAGAATCCCCAAATTACATAAACTATAGAGCAATTCAAAGCACACTTTTCCCCACAGCTGTTCATTTTACATTGCTTTACACTGCAAAGCAAATATTAATTCTATATGCAACATGTTCAAATTCTGTAACAAAGCTTTTTTGACTGCCACAATCAAAGAGTTGAAATTTCTTGATGGGGCAAGCTAGGGGCAAGAGGACAGGACACAGAGGGGTCATGGAACAGAGTAGATACAAGAATAGGAGGTGGTACATGACACGATAGACTGTGACAGGATGGGTGCCAAAAGGTTAAAAATAAAAAAAGAGAGGGAAGGAAAAAAAAGAGAGAGAGACACACACACAACACAAGGCATTCAAAAAGCTTAGAAACTATATGGCTAAAGAATACCAGCAAATATAAACCATCTGCTTTAAGTACAAGATACATTTCTCTGACTTCATTTTCTCTAATAATAATAAATAATAATAATAATAGCATAGTAACATATGTATATTATACATAATGTGTTATATTCTGACATTAGAGAAAGCAAAATCAGAGAAATGTATCTGTACTTAAAGCAGATGGTTTAAGTTAAAGATAAGAAAGAGCAAATTAACATTGATCTCTACAATTAGAAATACATTCTGCTTAGAATACAAGACTATGTTTTTTTTCCAAAATATTACTTGGAGTAAAAATCCAAAACAAAGCATTCCTTGCACACATCCTCTCCCCCAGGGAGATGATGAGAGAATAGACATGTGAGAGATGCTAGTCACATTGTTTCACTATGGGAAGAATGTCACACACTAGGGTGATAAACACAGAATAAGAACCTCTTGTAAATTGACCTAGCAGGGTAATCGTACCATCACTATTCCCCCTAAGCTGAGCGCGTGTGCGTGCACACACTGATCCTAAACCCCACTTACATGGCGAAACATTGCGTGCACAAAAATTTGCACAGAAGCACAACAGTTTGCACAGAAATTTTTTTGTGCACACGACCTATCAAAAATTAGAGGGAACATTGCTTACAATTCATTAGATTATTTCTTTTCAGCAAAAGCAGTAGTGAATATGAATTACTTTTAAGATATATAGTAAAATTTCACGTGTTCCTGGGAATGTTTAATTTCTAAATTTATCAGATAAAGTTAAGCAAAAGAGTCTTACTTTGGAATATAAATCTTTACCATATTCTTAATTAGAGGTAAGTTATTAGGTCACTAGTTTTGTGTGGGACATCTCCTTCTACCCTCATCCGATCCCAAATAGAGAAGACTCAAGAAGAAACCAATGCAAGGAAAGCCTCCTCGAGACTTCAGCATGGATTGGTGAAAGAAAGGTAACAGACACTACTGAAGATTTAAATTTAAAACTCCTGTAATGATTTTATTGGGATATGGAAATGCTGTTATAACTTTGTCTGTTTACTGTTAGTTATTAAACAGAGGGATTTAATTGGATTTCAGATTCTTAAAATGTGTAATTAGCCTGTTTCAAGACAATTCCTTATTTGGTTTTGCAGTAGCACATCCTCACCTTTTGGGCACCCACTGATCTCTGATTGCAGCATTGCACAGGGTTCTTGCCTCAGACACCCAAATATCAGACTCTGCCTTGGATCTTCAATGGCCTCTCTCAGCCTGCATCTTCTCCCAACTTCCGCTCTGGGTGATCTGTGGCTTGGCCCTCTAGCCAAGTCACACAGAAATCTAAATCCCTAGCATGAACAAGTTCAAATAAAAGTCCAAACACATCTTCAACCTAATAGTGCTTCCACCTCTCTCATGCTCCACTGTAGTTACCTTGTTGGCTCTATCTCATGGCTTCCCCTGCAGCAGCCTAACCTACTCCAGTAATGTTCTTCTTCTGTCTCCTGTTTGTTAAACCCTACCACAGAACTTCTCTCCACCAGAGAGACCTGTGTCCTCTACAGTCTCTTCCCAACTGAGCTCCATCACCCTACTTGTAATGCCTAGCTCAGCCTCCTATGGCCCAGAAGCAATTAGTTAATTTCCCACCCCCCCCCCAAGGGTGGATCATGATTAATTGGGTTCTTTCCCTTGTAAGTGATGGGGGGGGGTTAAACCTCATCATAAATTCCTTCTAAGTAATCGATTTAAATATTTTCTTTGATTTCACATAATTTTGTTAAGATTGCTTCCTTTGCCCAGTTATAAACTGGCTGGTTATTATTAAGAACTAGACATGTTTCACCTGCCCTTAAACCAATTATTTTGCCTATAAATAGTTTTAAGTCATGAAGACTGGATTCATGATACTTTTGAGAAATAAACACCTGGACTCAACTTGCCAAGAGAAAAGCATCCCACCATAATTTGGCCCACTCTCAGCAGTGTAAGCTCCGTTAAACATTCTCTACAGAGAAACATACAGAAGAGATTGTAAGAGAGGTAACTAGTTTATCAGTTGTGTTCTGTAATTAGTGTTGTTTCGTTTAACATTTTCTTTTCCTTAATAATAAAATAAGCATTGTTAATTGTGATTATTTTGCTTGGTTTTCATCATAGATTTCCTAAAGATACCTAAAAGAAACCCTGTGACTGAAGTGGAGTCATATTCTTGAGTGGGCAGAAGAGAAGCAATTAAGAAGAGCTGGCCTATCATTTCTTGTCTCTTTAAACTAAATATTTGTTTTTTTAAAAAAATTAAATTACTTGGCATCCAATAATTTTAAGTTATTCTTTTCTGCCCCACAGGCTGTTGTAAAGCCCTTTTGTGAGGTGGTGGTGAAGGGGTTCTAACACTAGCCTGGGATGCACACACTGGCTGTCTAGCATGATGCAGTCCCATCCAGTAAAACCAAGCTTGTTGGTATGCATAAGGGATAGATGGCCAAGGTGAATAGGGATAGCAAGGAGTACAATCCCATTTTAAAACTTCCATGGCTAGGATAATAAAACTCATCCCTCAACTCCCTCTCAGGTGTACACTGGCCTGAATACTTGGACCCCACAGAATACACCTGTGAAACTTCCCTACTGCCCTCAGAGTGTGAGGATGAAAGTGGACAGACTTCCTAAAGAGGTTCTAGATGCTGGGCTGGAAGAGCCCTTGACTGCACTTTTTCAGTATCACTCATGTATTCTGTACCACTGTCAGAACAGCAGTCAGTACAGGAGGAGACACCTTACCTACTCCCAATAGCAGCAACTCCTGTCTTGTACCAAAGACACTAGTAGGTCCTTTGATATCATATAGCATTTCAGTACTGAATAAGTTCACACTAGCCAAAAGAATCCAAACTCAAGAGCATTGGGCACACATGCCGAGAGTGGAATAGATATGGATAAGAATTTGAGGAACGACAGACACTTTTTTTTTTAAAAGCCCCTAATGATCGTTGTAATGAAAGACACTCAAAAATCATCAGCATATTTTAGGATTAATTTTTGTTACTATTCTTCATAACTGGTGGTGTTTTTCTTCATCAGACTGAAGACTGATATTCTACTTCAGAAAATTCCAAAAAGAAAAGAACTGTCCCAAATGGCTAACAACTCCTTTTGCTCTCAGTGAGCCTGAGACAAGAGGCTTAGCAAATATGGCCATTGCCTCTGTTTCCCTATTCCTTACAGTATTCCATCTTTTGACAGACCAGGGGGCCATCATCATCCCTGAAGGAAGCTTGGGTTTGCTCACAAGTGATAGTTATTTTGAAACACTACAATTTTTTATAAAATTCTATAAAATAGGATACTTCCCTTCAGCCTCTATTGAATTGTCAGCTATGAAGAATAATGGCAATAAATTGATATTAATTATCTCTTTTAAAAATCTGCCTGCAGCCATACAACCCTAACTCTACCTGATAGTGACACCGTGAGGTGTGATAGGGAGTCTAATTTGTGTTTAAAAACAAAAACCAGTTTAATCTTATCCAGGAATGCAAACAAATCCTAAACATATGGCTATTGCATGAGTTCACTAGAGGTGAGTGTTAAGTTTATTTGGGTGTCCAAACTGTAAATTCCCATACATAATCATATTAGGATTTCTTTTCAATTACTGGTATCTACTCTTTACCATAATTTCATTTTAACATTTTTTCTCTTGAATTATGTATACATAACTGAACCTACACACAGTTTAAGTGGGATTTACATGTGGCACATGTGCTGACCTTCTTCAGCAGGGTGATTTTCACTTGTTATTTTGTAGATTCCACCCAACCTTTAATAGCAAAAAAACCCCTATCATTAATCAAAGTGGCAGAAACAGCTTACAAATCATTACAAATTAGTCAGATACACCGATCCTCAGTGAGAACAGCAGAATTAGTGTTTAAAGAATGTCTAATCCGAAGTGTTTGAGTAATGGGGGGGCTCCAATTGAAAAGTTTCATCAGGACTGACTTAGTTTTGGTGAATCTAAAGGATATACAAATTGGGTTAAATTGTAAACAAACATTTCATTTTTACATATCAATTAAATGTACTATCTTACGTTCCTTAGGCACTCAAAATTTCCACTGGCTGCAATGGGAATTTGGGGTGTGCAAGGAAATGAAGAATCAGGTCTACCATTCTGATACAATTCTGAAATAAAATAACCCAGCTTCAGCATATACCTAGCTCTGTGCCTTATTTCACAGAGCGATGTTACTCCCTTCATTCGGTATTTTGTCAGGAAGAATGTTACATTAGTCAGTTCTTCTGAGACTTGTTACTTCTCATATAGCTGATTTCTTACTAGGGTTTCATCAAAGCAAGGAAATAGAACTGTTTAAATGCTCCCACATCTCTCTACCTTTTGACAAGTATTGTGATCACTGCTCAGAATCTGCATCACCTCATTTCACTTCTCTGTTTCAGCAATGGCAGAGCACAGATGTTTTCTGTAACTCAGCCAATGATTTTAAATCACTTGCAGTAAATATATCACTGTTGCCAAGCCCTGAATGTAAATAGCTTCAATCATGTTTTGGGTAGTATTATTCTGTAGTTCTCCTGCTTACGCGCGCACACGCACGCACACACACACACAATATATATATATATATTCTGTGTCTGTTGATTATTCTTACTCAATCAAGCATTTTCCCCTTTTACTGAGACTTATAATTCTTATTTGAAAATATGAAAAGAATAATTCCTGTTTTATATGATACATTGCAACCTTTTAAATCTCTTCACCGGTATTCTAATGACAAGGCGATTATAAATGTATTTTTGAAAAGAAGATTGTCAAGCTTCTATCTCCTAATTGTGCTTTTCTTTGTATTTAAGACGCTTGGGCCTGGTTCTTGTCTGTGAAAAATGCAGCTTTGCTTAGCCTTCAAAGAGAAGATCAACATATTACTTCCTTGTCAGTCGTTAGTAGTTTAGCATTTGAGACCTAAAGACATTGAATGCTGACAAGAGGAGAACGAACACAACAGTAAAAAGAACTGAATAATAAAAAGCAGGGTTTCAACCAGCAACAACTCAAACACAGGACAACAGATTTTTAATTACATTCTCTGCCCCTTCTGAATCCATTAGGTCATTAAAACAATAGCTACTCCCCAGTCTCATGATATCTGTGAATCATAACACCAGACACCCTATGAAGTCCAAAAGCTAGTATAGTATAAGTTAATTATGAGAGTTCTAACCAGGCATCTTATGAATCATAATACTTTTATCAATGTGAGCTAATTTGATACTTAATATAAATCATGACTGATCACCAGTTCTTTAGTTATAATGCATTTTGATTTTCTACGGATCAGATCATGCATATAGACTATTTCAACAGTTGCTCCACTGTAATTTCACAGTAGATAATGGATACTTGATATAAACTGTTAGCCTGAAGTGAAAATATGCAAATTAATTTATACTTCATGGTCCAAGACTTTCAGTAAAAGAACAGAAGTGAAACTACTGTAGAGTTGTACAGAGTGGCCAAATTCTTCAGAAGTGGATGACTAATTGTAGAGACCAAAATCCATATTAACAACAAATTGCTACAGATGTGTGCAGGGCTTAAATGCAACCAGAGTGGCCAGAGCAGAGCTACAGTAAATATTTTCAAATCCCCTGGAGTTTTTATAGCATGTTGAGGAGAGAGGGCGTGGGGGGGGGGCTCTGGGAAATACTCTATAGAATTTAAGCCCTGGATGTATGAGTATTTCACACAGTCTTGGGCAGTGACTTTTTACTCTGTCTAGCTCTGCTACCAGCAGCGTTGGCTGGGGAAGGAAAGTAGAGAACAGGATCCTTTTAGGATTCATTCCTGCAGGGACCAAAAAGATGAAAGTCTAACCCCTTTAAAAATTTGGGGGAGTTTGGAAGGGGGAGGAGAGAAAGTTGAAGGGAGGAAAAAAGCATTAACTTCCACCTACCTCTACACAATTGGGTGGGGGTAGAACTGAAATCACCTACTCAGAACTCTAGACTCTTTCCAACTCCCCTCCCTTATATAGAGGTCTACCTAGTGTTGATATCTAGCCAAGATACAGGGGTTGGAGGGCATCAAGCCACTTTGCATCCAGAGATCTCCGAAGAATAGACTGGTCAAAATGCTGAACGAGACATGAATCAAAAGGTCCTCAGCTCACCATGGACTCGGCCTTCTGTGGAGTGAGATCCTCCCATTTGGGGAGGATCAAATATGTGAGGGCAATTTTGAAAATGTGTAATCCCTGCAACTACACATGAAATATAAACTTTTAATCTTATGTCCCCACTGTAACACCTATATGTTAACAAACAGCCCACATAACTGCTAGATAGATCAGGCAGCCTGGCTCTTCACTCCTAAAACACACAACTCTTCTACTGGAGTTATAAAGGAGATTTCTGTTGGGTGGCAGAAGTAGTAGATCTATAATGACCTCTGCCACTAGAGGATAGGAGAGCACACACAATTGTTAAATTGTATCAAAATTCCATAAAACTACCAGCCTCATCTAACTTCAGACACATGAATGTGGTCCCACACACAAGAGTCTTACATGGTAGGACACAGTACCAAAACTACCAAGTTTATGGAAGGTGTTACACCCAGCACAGATTATTTTTGCACTAAGCAGTATAGTCTCACTTTAACAGAAGTCTTAGTTTCAACTATGTCATAATATTTTAAGAAACTAAATGAATTGGAATAGTTTCATTAAATCTCAGATGTTCTCAGGCATTCTAAAGATCTTCAGTACTGTATGTATTCAGTTTGTACTGAAAGGTCCCAAAAGTTACCTTTTTTGCAATACTTCATAAGAAAGTAGACTTCAACACTTCAGACCTTATTGCTTATAAAGCACTGAAGCTTTCTGCAATGTAATTGAGTTTCACTGTTAGTGGAAAGACAGTGAAATTCCAGTTCTATTTTATTCAATAATGTCAAGATCAACCACTCCATTTTTTTCTGCCACATACGCATTCTGAATCTCAAGTCTGAGCAGGCTGCTATTCTGAATTTGAACAGCAAACTCTCCATGTAAGTCTTTTTCCCCCACCATAGAAATATAGTATATCTCTTGTTTTATTCCAGATCAAACTGTATTATCAAATTTAGCATAGTTTTGGAGACAATATTCCTGTCTGTCTATTTTTAAAATTTTCAATACTTATATACTATTCATTGAAGCCCCAGTTCAGAAAAGCTCTTAAATAAGCTTAATTTCCACTGGGAAAATGGGACTGATGCACATACTTAAGACTTTTCCTGAATAGTGGCCAAAATATAGGAAAAAATCCAAAACAATTAACTCTAATCAGAAAGCAGAAAAAATACAGTTTCCCCATATTGTTAAACATATAATAAGAAATAAAGCTAAATGGTAATTTCCCCAAAACCCTTTGGGAGCACACCCAAAATACTCAGATAAACAGAGTTTGCAATCCACTATAATAGTTTCATTTTGAATTGTTTACTCAGGGAGTTGCAAAACATACCCAAATTGTATCTAGTTTGAACTTCCCAGTGATTTTTGTTGTTGTTGAACTAAATAAAACAAGATCAACAGTTTTGGATGCATAGAGTCTCTTTTTTAAAGTACATAAAGCAGAAAGACAAAAAGCTTAGAGAGAAAGAGAGCCAAGAACAGCTAGCTTGTAAAGGATTCCAGGTCAAATTAAATGACATGGTTGAGCAATCTATGCATCTATATTCTACCCATACATACCCATAAAAGTAGAGACTCAGGATTTTTCCAGTGAGCAAAGGAGCCTTTTTAGCTGATTGACAGTTAATGCTGGCTTTCTAATTAGTTAGAAATAGGTCAGTCAACAGCCCAGCCAATAGGCATAACTTAAGCAAGTATGGGATGGGAAAATATAAGGCAAGGAGAAAGGCACTTCCCAGTTCCCAGGGTCCCAGAGCTAAGGCTCCAGCCTGAGCCTGGAAGGCTACATAGCAATCAAAGAGCCCCGCAGCCCAAGCCGGCTGGCATGGGCCAGTTGCAGGTGTCTAACTGCTGTGTAGACATACTTAGATGCTAAGAAAGTAATTGTGAAGATGATACAAAAAGCACAGGAAGGAAATGGGAAAAGGAGGAAGTAAGAAGAGAGATTGTTCTTCCCTTTTTGCCTCAGGAGCTGCAGGTGTAAGACGATATAGCGTATAGGGTGGTGGAAACTAAAATTGTAAGCCAGGGCGACATTTAGGGAGGGCAGGAGGCACCTGCCCCCTCCCTAAGTTTTGTAGTGGAGGTCTGCTTGCAGCGCATGTCCCAACCCCAGCTGGAGCTCTTAACTGCAGCATAACCTGAGTGTGGAATAGGAGTTCTGCAGATCAGAGCCCCAGCCCCTGGGGCAGGGAGTCAGTATTTTGTTTATAGCCAGAAGCAGAGTGATTTTGATAAGAAAAGGGTGGTAATTAAATTAAGGATCTGGAAGTCTTTAGATGAGCCTGAATCCCTCTGCTTGGGGGTGTTGAAGAGCAACCTCAGGAGATATGCAGTGTTATCAGCATAGAAGAAATACAGCCAATGTTACAGTCAGAAAATAGGGAGATGTGAGGGGGTAGGTGAAAAGAAGGGGCAACAGTATAGAGAAGTTCCCACTTTACCCGGGGTGCTTATGTGACCCCATCACCACCGTACCCGAGTGCCTCACAATTTCTAACTTACTTCTTCTCATAGCCCCTCTGTGAGGTAGAGCAGTGCTGTTACCCCACTGTAAAGATGGGGCACCAAGGCACAGAGAGACTAAGAACCAGATTTTTCAAAAGGTATTTAAGCACTTAGTGGGATTTTCAAAAGTGCTTAGTAGGTTAGGTGTTTTGTAAACCGCACTAGATACCTACCTTCATCTTTGGGTGCCTAAAACCCTTTGAAACTCTGTCCCTAAGGGACTGGCTTGAGGTCATACAGGAGGTCCATGGGGGAAGTAGGGAAATGATTCCAGGTCTCTCGGAGCTAGTTTCCTATCCACTGAACCAGCCTCTCTCTTTGCTGCATGTAAAAAAAAAAAAAAAAAAAGACTGACAGATGAGGAGCAAAACCAAGAAGGCCAGTTCTCTGAGACTTCAGTAAATGGCACCAGGCAGGGTTCCCTCTAATTTTTTAAGTCCATGTTTGGAATGAAGGTTCGGAGTCTGTGAGGCAGCTCAAGGCTAGCGCAAAGGATTAGGGTGCAGGAGGAAGGTGATTGTGCAGGCTCTGGGGTGGGGCGAGGGATGAGGGGTTTGGTATGCAGGCTACCCCAGGGCTGTGGTGGGGAGAGAGGACTCCCCCCAGCCTTCTCTCACAGCAGCTGCTTGGAGCAGAGTGAGGGGCAGGTTCCTGTCCCCGGCAGCTCTAGCAGGTCTGGGCTGGGCCGGGCTGGAGAAGGGGCACCCCTCTCCGCCTGCCTGTGGCGCAGCCATGCAGCTTATAGGGAACTTAGGTTCTAACTGATTGTTAAGGACATGACTGACAACATGAAAAGCAGCACAGAGGTCAGGAAGGATGAAGAAAGAAAGAATGAGAGAGTCAGATGAGAGGAGATCACTTAACCCCCTAAGGGGTCGCAGGTTCTGCCTCATTCTGGATTGTAGAGCAATGGCTGCTGTACAGTTTTACATTTTAACTGAAAACTATTTTGTCTTGTCATTTTTTCTGCTGAGTTTGAGAAAAGAAAGGAATGAGAATGTGTCATATGAGTATCAGATGTGTATAAGCCTCAAATTCTTAGCATTTCATAGATTCATAGATTCATAGATACTAAGGTCAGAAGGGACCATTCTGATCATCTAGTCCGACCTCCTGCACAGCGCAGGCCACAGAATCTCACCCACCCACTCCTATGAAAAACCTCACCCATGTCTGAGCTATTGAAGTCCTTAAATCATGGTTCAACTGTATTTCAACTGTATCCATGCCAATTCCAGAATAAAGAACAGAAATTGCATCCACAGAGTCCATAAAGTTGATGATTATGGTCGTGATTTGTATAATTCCCTAGGCACTATCAGTGTATAGCTATGGATAAGATGGCTCAGATATTTAAATATGAAGTGTAGAGTTATTGAGCACATGCTAATGAGTGGAGGCACTGATGGCAAGAGAAGTTTTACCTGATTACAGACTGGAAGATTTGGTAGTCCAATTTTTTTTTCCAAGAGGAAGAGTTTCCCAGAGCTCCTGTGCCTATTTATTTTACTTTTCTGCCTGCGGTGGTCCTGATATATCTCAGAAGTCTCAATTTTTTCCTCAACTTCAAAATGTGTAATTTTCATGATCTTTGGTTTTAAATTTTCTTCTGTGAGAACTGCTACTCAAGTACTGTCTTGTTCTGCTTATTAGCCTTCTGGAAAATAACTAGCCTTTAAAAAGAAGTGAAAAGTGACTTAAGAGTGTCAATTTCACTCCTGTTTAAGGTCAATTTCTAGTCTAGAACCCCAAGCAAGTGTAATATAAACTCACCGGGGCCTTTCTCTAGTAGGATATTTCCAAAAGTTAAATCTATTCCAAGTCTGATGAACCGCAAAAAGTAAGTAGCCTAAGTGATAGAAAGGAATCTATATTTTTCTACAATTGTTTCAATTGTATTCAAGAGTTAGTAACAAAGTAAGAATATACATTAAAAGTTTACACCTAACCAGTGTCCTTAAGACTTGCCACATGATCTTAGAACACGTAGTATTAGAGATTTCAGAGTAGCAGCTGTGTTAGTCTGTATTCGCAAAAAGAAAAGGAGTCCTTGTGGCACCTTGCATCCGATGAAGTGAGCTGTAGCTCACGAAAGCTTATGCTCAAATAAATTTGTTAGTCTCTAAAGTGCCACAAGTACTCCTTTTCTTTTTGTAGTATTAGAGCTGAGTTGGTCTAATATTTAAATTAGATTTATTTATTTACATAGGAATTAGATACTGTGCTCCTGTCAGCTAATTTCTAAGTTAGTATACACAAAAAAACCTTAGAGTTTTCAGATGCCTAAATGTCCCATGGAATCATGGTTAAAGGTGCACGCCCCACACACCAAAATGGCGCCCTTGATTATAAACCAACTGCACAGGTGTACCAACAAAAAGATCTCTGAGCTATTTAAGGAGTTCAGAAGAAGCAGGAGCAAGGTCTAGGTCTCTTTTGACTGATTTTTACAATGATAAGTGTTCACATAAACAAGTTTGAAAACAAGTTAAGAACTTCTGTTACAGTCCCTTGTTTTCAACTCCAAGTTCTGTGGCAGGGCATTTTCAATTACAAGTCCTCAGCTCAGAGCTGCACTTCCTTTGCTGGTCCATGGACACATTTGTTGACCTTCAGGGTGCTATGCAACTCTCATCCATTTCTCAATTTCTTATTCCTTGAAAAAAAAATGTTTAAAAGAGAAACTGCAACGTACTAAGAATGTTTAAGCTTTCACTGAACAGCTGATCCTATGATGGACAGTGATCTGGACTGATATATGGAAGATATCCTTTGTCTTCAGTGAAAATGGATGCCATCACAGATATGATGATGCAGTACTGACAAACATTGCTGCTGTTTCAAAACAATACAAATAATAAAGTGGCAGCAGAATAGGAGGGTGTTGCATAGAAAAACTAATTGTGGAGTGAAGGTGAACAAGAATAAAATATTCATGTAAATATCTTGTTTTCAAAAATACTCTAAATATAGAACATAATTTACACTAATAAAATTTTAAAACGTTCTCCAGGAGATCCCCTGCTGTTCTAATCAAGAGACTCAGTTAAAATAAAATGGGGGGGGGGATACTGTTACTATGGAGTTAACTGAGTCCCTGAAAGAGTACCCACTGCCAGTTAGTCTAATTAGTCAAGCTAATAATACAGTAGCATTTAAAGGATTTTTAAGAAGAGAACTTGCAGCTTCCTACCAGTTTGGGTTACTTTTCTTGTATTAGCAAAACTACATAAACCATAAAATGGGCCCCAAGAAATGCCACCCTCAGAGACCAAACAGCTTTCTGGGGGATGGGGTGAGTGTTCTGCCTAACGTATCAGTGCTATTTACCAGATTAATGAATGCCAAGTGCTTTGCTTAACATTTTATTAAAAATGTTTACTGTGAAGCAAGCAACCAAGCAAAGCTCCTTGAATTAACAAAATACACTACGTCCTTTTGGCACACAGATTAGGCCTGTTTTCTTTAGCAAAACTAATAGCACTACAGCCCAATTCTTTAAAGTTGACAAGGAAAGAACAAAAATCAATGTGTATCCTTTTATAGAGGTATTAAGTGTTCATGAAAGTTTTTACAGAAGAAGTATTAGGGTTGTCAAGTCTGGTGTTCCCTATTTTGCTAGGAGTTCTCTCTTGAAGGACCCTGAAATAACAACTGGGAGTTCTCTCTGGCCTTAAAGATGATCAGCAAAAGATAAAATAAATAAAACCAGAACTCCATACAAAAACAAATCACTACCATGTGCTTGTCAGGGCCGTGGGCAGCAGGTATACCCTGATCAGGTGCTAAGTTGCAATTGGGAGAGAAGTAGTGGAGTCAGGAACAAGCTAGGTCAGAATGCCAGGAAGTCAGGGTCGGGCACTAAGTTGCAGGCTGATAGCAGGGTCAGAGTTGACTCAGGTAAGGATATCAGTGAGTTGGGGTTGGGTGCTAGGTTATAGGCAGCAATCGAAGAGTGAAGTTCAGGACACACTAGGGTCAGAAGCCAGAATCAGAAGCCAGGGTCTATTGCAAGCAAGATCTGGAGCAGAAGCAGGTAGGCAGTCTGTGTTGTAGCTCAGACAGCTCTCCAGCATGGCTTCCTAGTTTATATACTAGTATTGGCCCATCAGTGGGCTGTGAGAGACCACCGCTCAGGCCCTGCAGGGCAGTGCTTCCTTCTGACCCTAGCTTCCTAGGGTCCTCCTGTGAACACCCAGCCCAAGACTCTAGTGGTGATGCAGAGGCATCAAGGGCCAAGAACACCCACTGTCCCAGGTTCTAACCCTGCAGGTTCTTACAGAACTCTTTTTACCTCAGATATTCAGAAGTACTCTTCCCTGGAAGATTCTAAAATAACTAGAGAATTATTGAAGCGTTCTACACAAGAGATTGAAAGCTGAGCAACTCTGGGAGAGGGTGGGGGGAGAGAAAGAGGAGGGGATTTTTAGTCCAACTTTCTTAATGTGTGTAAGATCATAAAATTATCAGTTCTTCAGAAAAAAAAATATGACAAAAAAGCACATTAGACCAGGCCTGAATTTTTTCTTAAAATCAATGCAAGCAGGAAAAAAAAATCTTTCAAAAAAGAAAAAAAATCTTTGGGGTCCTCTTTATATATTCTAAACCTTCTTTCCATCCTCCACAGTTTCTTCTTCAAGCATATTCTTAAGTTTCCTCAATGTTTTTGGGGGGCGGGGGGAAATGAACAAAAACTATCCCAGAAGTATATACAATGCTGAGCTAAGCAAAAACACGAGACTTGTCTTATCATAGAATATCAGGGTTCCAGGGACCTCAGGAGGTCATCTAGTCCAACCCCCTGCTCAAAGCAGAGCCAATCCCCAACTAAACCATCCCAGCCAGGGCTTTGTCAAGCCTGACCTTGAAAACCTCGAAGGATGGAGATTCCACCACCCCCCTAGATAACGCATTCCAGTGCTTCACCACCTCCTAGTGAAAACGTTTTTCCTAACATCCAACCTAAACCTCCCCCACGGCAACTTGAGACCATTACTCCTCATTCTGTCATCTGCTACCATTGAGAACAGTCTAGATCCATCCTCTTTGGAACCCCCTTTCGGCTATCAAATCTCCCTTCATTCTTCTCTTCTGCAGACTAAACAATCCCAGTTCCCTCAGCCTCTCCTCAGAAGTCATGTGCTCCAGCCTCCTAATCATTTTTGTTGCCCTCTGCTGGACTCTTTCCAATTTTTCCACATCCTTCTTGTAGTGTGGGGTCCAAAAATGGACATAGTACTCCAGATGAGGCCTCATCAATGTCAAATAGAGGGGAATGATCACATCCTTCAATCTCTTGGCAATGCCCCTATTTATATAGCCCAAAATGCCATTAGTCTTCTTGGCAACAAGGGCACACTGTTGACTCATATCCAGCTTCTTCTTCACTGTAACCTCTAGCTCCTTTTCTGCAGAACTACTGCCTAGCCATTCAGTCCCTCGTCTGTAGCGGTGCATGGGATTCTTCCATCCTAAGTGCAGGACTCTGCACTTGTCCTTGTTGAACCTCATCAGATTTCTTTTGGCCCAATCCTCTAATTTGTCTTCACTGTAAACAGTTAGTTTGAGTTACTCCACTCCAGACAGCCTAGCTCAAGTGAGAGCAGACACACAGTTAAACAAAACTGGAGGTACACAAAGTAATTTGATTAACAGAGGAGTTATGCTAATTTGAGCTGTAGCTGTATCCCCATTGCATTACTAAGTCGAGCAACACTCAGACTTCAACCCATTCATCCCAATGGGCCAACTAGATTGAATTTAAACCACCACTTGACTTAGAAATGTGTGTGGGGATATGAATTAGGGGCAACACTCACACTAACTGAAGATAAACCCATAAGTTTGATAATAAGCTATACCTTCCCAAGCTCTTGTTAGGATTGCAGACCACTATCTGTGTCACTGCTGACATCACCAGTCTCTGAACTGGCCTCCTGTGAAATTCTGGACACAATTCAAAATGTTATTAATCACTCTATACCCATCAGTTTTCATCAACCGAGAGGCTCCCAACAGTTTGTCTCTAAGGTTGAATGCTACCTGACTGGAAGGAAGGCTATCTCAGTTGCTATTACGGATGGAAGAAGAGACCCAACAGATGAGCTGATTTAAATGGGTGCCAAATTTATGTTCTATATACAATATATGATTCCACTGGACTTTCTCTTATCCTTGACTCTACTCTATTCCCCTTCACTCCATCCACTTCCCCACACTCTCTCTATATATTACATACTCTATACATTATTCACTCTGACCAATCTCTGTTCCATTTTGTTCCCTGCCCCACTCTCAGGAACCTTTTGAGTGTCTCTCCTGAGCAAAACATGAGCTCAGTAAGATCAGAGTCAAACATTCAAAGCTACAACATTCAGGTGGGTTTGAACCCATCCCTACACATAACCATATAAAACTGTTAGATCATGGATGTAAGCCTTAAAAAGAAAAGGAGTACTTGTGGCACCTTAGAGACTAACAAATTTATTTGAGCTCAAATAAATTTGTTAGTCTCTAAAGTGCCACAAGTACTCCTTTTCTTTTTGCGAATACAGACTAACATGGCTGCTACTCTGAAACCTGTCATGAAGTAAGCCTTAAAGTTATCCAAGTTTATATTTTTACTCAGTCAAGGCAAAGCTACTCTGCAGCATGATCTAATGTAATTGAGACATACATGCAGACAGAGCCATGCTTCTGGAGCCTCCACACAGCAGCTGCCACATATGTAAAATGTTTAAATTTCACAGAAGTGTTTTTGTATCTACCCCTGTCAGGGTTCCCTCCCCACTCTGCACTCTGGGGTACAGACATGGGCACCCACATGCAAGACCCCTTAAGTTTATTTTTACCAGCTTAGACTAAAACTTTCCCAGGGCACAAATTCCATCTTGTCCTTGAATAGTATGCTGCCACCACCAAGTGAATTAACAAAGAATCAGGGAAAGGACCACTTGGAGTACCTATTCCCCCAAAGTATCCTTCTAAGCCCTTACACCCCATTTCCTGGTAAGGCTTGAGAATAATGTCTGAACCAATTGGTTACAAAGTGATCACAGACCCAAACCCCTAGGTCTTAAGACAATAGAGAAATCAGTTAGGTTCTTAAAAGATGGATTTTTTTTAAAAAAGGTAAATATCACCTCTGTAAAATCAGGATGGAAGGTAATTTTACAGGACAATCAGATTCAAAACACAGAGGATTTCCCTCTGGGCCAAACTTTAAAGTTACAAAAAGAAAACCAGGAATACACCTTCCTCTCAGCACAGAGAAAATCACAAGCCAAAAAAAAATAAGCTAACACATTCCCTTGCTAGTACTTACTGATTCTAATGAAGTTGGATTGCTTGCTTCCTTGATCTGTGTCCAGCAAGCATTCAGAACAGACAAACCAAAACCTTTCCCCCTCTCCCTCCCCTGCAGATTTGAAAGTATCTTGCCCCCTTATTGATCCTTTTGGTCAAGTGCCAGCCAGGTTACCTGAGCTTCTTAACCCTTTACAGGTAAAAAGATTTTGTGCCTCTGGCCAGGACGGATTTTATAGTACTATATACAGGAAGGTTGTTACCCTTCCCTTTATATTTATGACAACCCCATATATATATCACACACATACACAATCATTAATCACCATCTATGATCCTTTGCTAACCTATAACATAGCTGAAACTTTCCTTACAGCAAAACAGTATACAGTACTACTGAGGACTGATATAGAGCAATATATCGATCACACAAGGGAAGCTGGCCGCTACTTTCATTGTAGGCTTCACTCGTCAGTGGCAAGTGCTCCAAGAGTCGTTTCACCACCTTGTGTTGCCTCAAGGAATCAGAGCTTCATTTCTTATAGCCTGCAGAGATCAGAACCTCATTTTAAATTACAGTAACGTAGTAGTGATTAGAAAAGGAGTAATTGTGGCACCTCAGAGACTAACAAATTTCTCATTCAAATGATTCTCATTCAAGAAGTTGTGAGTAGAATGACTCCTGCAGCAGAAGATACATGCTTTACCTGTTCATCTACCACATGATATGCAGAATACTTCTCATATAAATTAGATATCTCGTTCAAATAGCTCTAAAGCAAACATTCAAGCAAAAGTTGTCTATCAGAATACTATAACAAAAGACAGGTTACAGAGTAGCAGCCATGTTAGTCTGTATCTGCAAAAAGAAAAGGAGTACTTGTGGTACCTTAGAGACTAACAAATTTATTTGAGCATAAGCTTTTGTGAGCTACAGCTCACTTCATCAGATGCATTTTTATTTTATGCTCAAATAAATTTGTAGTCTCTAAGATGTCACAAGTACTCCTTTTCTTATAAGGAAAGAGTAACCTTAAACATTAGGCCAAGTGCAAAGTCACAAAAGAGAACTCTACAGTGTCAAAATGGCATTTTTCTTAAAGTGTAACTAAATTAAATAGAGATATCAAGTGTTTAAGCATGCAGGAGGAAGAACTGTCAGCTCACAGGTATAGATCTGGAACGAGGAGTAATGGTCTCAAGTTGCAATGGGGGAGGTTTAGATTGGATATTAGGAAAAACTTTTTCACTAAGAGGGTGGTGAAACACTGGAATGCGTTACCTAGGGAGGTGGTAGAATCTCCTTCCTTAGAGGTTTTTAAGGTCAGGCTTGACAAAGCCCTGGCTAGGATGATTTAACTGGGACTTGGTCCTGCTTTGAGCAGGGGGTTGGACTAGATGACCTTCTGGGGTCCCTTCCAACCCTGATATTCTATGATTCTATGTTCATTCTTTGAAAAGCTGCCATGTGGGGAGAGGGGACAGAAGCTCCTCGTGAATGAGGGGAAAGGGTTGGAGGGATAGGAGGTTTCAGAGTAGCAGCCGTGTTAGTTTGTAGTCACAAAAAGAAAAGGAGTACTTATGGCACCTTAGAGACTGACAAATTTGTTTGAGTATAAGCTTTCGTGAGCTACAGCTCACGTCATTGGATGCATTTGGTGGAAAAGACAAAAGAGTAGCCTTAAACATTAGGATAGGAGGGAGTGTGAGGGGAACGGGGAGCAGCCAGGTCCAAGGGGGAAGGAGGGCTCCAGGGGATTCATATTTGCTCGCAGGCCTGTTCCAGCCGCTCCAGCTCCCACACCCTGTTCCCCAGACCTATCCCAGATCCACAGCAGCCCCTTCAGGATCTCTGGGTCCCGTTCTCACTTTCATGTTCCCTGGTTAGGGATGAATTTATGCAGGAGCGATATCCCCACACTATTTTCATTACCGCAACACTAGTCACCCTCTATTTCCACCACCCCTGCTGTCATCCATTCATTTCTTTGCTGTCCCATTGCTTTAAAAAAAATAATCAGGTATTAACATTAATGGCCAAACCTAATGCAAGTCAATACAAAAAAGAAACCTAAATGTTCAAGTTTTTGTGCAGGAAAGGTGAATTAATAAAGCATTATGATACAACTACCATTTGCAAACGACTGTTTATTTTACTTTGTATAACTAAAAGACTCCAAACAGTAGAGCGTATAGAGTTGGTGTCTTGCTCATAGTGTCAGACAACATCTACAGGTTAGCTGTCTACCCCTGCCCTCATGCATCTAACTATAAACATCTCAGGCAAAGAACAAGTTGCCAGTCAAGTTGCAGGAAGAGCAAGAAACTTGTGCAGCCTTCACTTCATCAGCTATTCCCTCTCGATATACAAGTACCCACTGCTCTCTATAGGAATTGTTATGAATAGTTTCACTCCATTCAGAATGTCAGAAAATCAATTCACACATGAACTACACTAGAGGAGAAAAGACTATATAGTTAGTGAATCCACTACCTATAGATAAAAAAAAAATGCCACTAAGTCTCTACCATTTAGGTCAGTGTTCCTCAGGGACAGAGGGAAGGAAAAAAAAAAAGCCTAAATGGCATACAAATCTATCCACATGGACATGGCGTAAGCAGATCCAAAGGAAGTGTCGCCATGCATAATTCCCATCGTAATAACTCTGGAGTCTGAGAATCAATATTTTTAACTCTAACTCACCTTTGTTGTATTGTTTAGTTTCTTGCTTAAATTTGTATGACAGATCTTCAATGTATGAATACATTAATGCCCGTGTTTATTTTATTAACTTTCATGGTTATATTACAATACTTTCCTTTCAGTGCTCAAAAACTATTTCTTTGCTAAGGATTTTGAAAAAAAGCTGTGGTGAAGCGTTTTGAAAGATTCCTTTCAAAAGCAAACTTAAATTGCCTTCAGTGCAGTGACTTTATTGGGTGTCAAATCTGAGTAAGAACTGAAGGATTAGGCCCTTTCTTGCAAAGAGATAGTAGCCTATCCATAGTTTAGGCTGGGGCTTACTTTCTATTGAAACAAACTAAAATTTACTCCCCCATTTTCCTCTCCTTGCACAAAACTAAACTACCTCCTCTTAAAATTGATATGTGGTCTTGTACTAAAGGAATATTTTATTACTGGAAAGTAAGTTAGGAAAACTGAATGTGTTTATAACAGTTTTTGTTTTTCAAGTGCAAGCCTCTGATTTTTCATGGTCTCTAAAGGGATGGGGCGGGGCGGTGGTCAAGTCTTATTTCACACCATTTACTCTAGAAGTTGAAAATTTGGTTTATTGTCCTTAACAGGCACTGATTCTCTTGACTATTTTTGTCTGGCCAGTTAATTTTGGAATTAAGAACAGAGCTGGTTGGGAAATTTTCAACAAAACAGTTTTTGTCAGAAAATGCTAATTCATACAAACCACAAACTTTTTGCTGGAACATATTAGTTTTGACAAAATATTAATCAGGAAGCATTTCTCAGGTCCACGATGGAATTTCAGGTTAAAAAAAAAAACACCCCCCACAACAAAAGAGATCCACCCAACAATAGCCAATAATTTGGTGGCTAAAATGCGGGAGACCTAGATTCACATTCCCAGTCTGTGGGATTTGGAGCAGGGACTTGAGCCTAGATCTCCCACATCCCAGGTGAGTGTCCTAACCACCCAACTATTATAGGGTGGAGAGTCAGTCAATCTCCCTCCCCTTCCCTCCTCCCCAGCTTTAAAAAGGTCTGTTTCGTCCTGATGTGGAATGTGAATATTTTTGAAAACTACAATTTTCAAACTGGAAAAACCATTTCCTGATGGACTCTAGTTAAGAAGCAGCAGGCTATACAATAGTTATTTCTGGAGGTATAAAAAAAAAACCCAGACACCATATGGCAGCAGAAAAGCCAAGATTCTGAGCCCTTTTCTCTGTATTTCTAGTTGGTCAGGCGTTTTAACTTAGAATTTTGTGCTTTGTAATGTATTATTTAAACTTGACAGTGTTCTAATAAAGTTCATTTCCTCTGAAGTGATGTATAGACTTGCAACCTTAATTAATTTTTGTATCTAAAATTTCAAATAAGCAGCTCTGTGTAGCTGCACACAACTGCAGCCTTTAAATCTTTGCCTCTTGAAGAAAAAAAATGTATATTTTCTTTTGTTGGGAAAACATATACACTCAAATAGGTAGATTTTATCCAAGCTTTCTAATTAGATATACCAATATTGTATGATAAGAGCCTCATATCTTCAGCTACTTTTATTACCATATACTTTTATTACATATAAACTTTTTCCCCCAAAGAGAGAGAAGGAAGTTTTTACAGTAGAATGCAACTCCAACATAGACAACACTCTCAGCCAAACTTAGGAGATCAACTGAGAACTACAGTGAGAACATAACTTTTCATAAGAATTAAGTTTAGGTTTAAGAAATAGTTTTTCTCTAGGAAGAAAGATCAAGTCAAAAATCAACAGATAAGGAAACAGTGATGAAGAAGTGGGGATGTGAATGAGAGGCTAAAATTGAAATGCCCAGCAAGCATCAATTCTAAATATTAATTCAGAGCCACATATTTTAGAAATGGCTAGTTTTTATTTATCTTTTAAATATTAATATTCATATAAAATATTACATATTACAATTAAAATCTGCCAGGACTAGTAATTTAAAAACGAATAGTGAGAATAGAAAACTCTTCTATTTTAAATCAAATATATTATAGAAACAGTGTGGAATTGTAAATTACCAGCTGAGTCAGAATTAATCTGTTAAATCTCTCCAGCGCACCTGGCTACAAAAATAGTTTAAAAAATGGACTCTACTTGCCCTTGGTTCTGCAAAGAGAACTGAAAAAGCCCCCCATCCCACTTTAAAAGACTTATGTTGGACATGACAGAAATTGCTTTATAGGAACATGAGGAACCAATTGCTCTGGGAGCCTGAAAGCCCTCAGACTCCCATACCAAGAGCAATCCCCATGGCAAGGCTACCACAAAGCTGAATTCACTGGGAGCCAGCCCCAGAACTTCAAAGCTCCAAGCTCTGCAGCAGAGAGCCTGGAAGTCCTGGGAGTCCTAACTCAAGCAGGGACTCTAATCCCCAAGAGCGCCCACTCTAGCCAGGGCTCTGGGAGCTAGCAGGATCCCTGCTATGGAGGTGTTGTTCAGCGACTCTCACCAATTTTGCCTCAGGAACACTGTATCTTGGCGCTTCCAAAACAAAAATTGAGGGCTCTCTGGATTGCCAAAATTTTGATAATTTCGCTTTCATTCCAAATCAGAGTGAAAGCAAATTTGGAAATACCCAAAATTCTCACAGACCGAAACCCCAGTTTTGGCTCCCTTTACTATCACCATCTTCATTTTTTAGCCCATCAGTTGCTTTTAATATATGTGTGTATTCCTCTCAGTCAATGGATGGAAGGATTGCTGAGACCTGCAGAAAAGGAGAGATGTGGTTGAAATATTGATGGGATAGGAGTCCATGGCCTGCCAAGTCCTCAAGGGGTCTCTCATAAATTGAAGATGCGAGACCATGGCACAATAACCAGCCTCTCCAACATGGCAAGTTAGACATCAGCGGTAGTCCCTCGCACTCAGACTGTAGAAGACAAACCTCATGGGAATTAAGTCACTGCCTTATGGGGTTTTATTAGCTGTAATGAGATTCACTGTCAGTACAATAAAACATTGTACCCAGAGGCATGACCATTTGGCGAGAATTACAACTCTTCATCTGGTATTTACTCACATAAAGGGATTAATCCATTAGGAGTTTATGATGTTTTGCTCAAATAAGAGCTCCCACTGAGTCAAATCAATTGATTTTAAATACAGTTGATATTCCTGTAACAAAGAGCTAAATATAGTATTTCAAGGGAATATTCTAAAATAGTGTTACTACTTTGGGTAATCCATTGTCCGAATACTGTACAACACTGCTTCTCACTCAACCAGTGAGACAACCATCAGTTAGACAGAGCAGCTTACTCTCCCATATCTACAAGCAACCGACCATCTCTCTCTTTTGGCCCTTTGTGCACTACAGGACATTGAACTATTTGATTCTGGCAAGGGAGTGTCTGGTCTCCTGCCCACCTTACCTATTCACCCATCAAGTGAGCCGAGGGGTTTTGGAGGGATTGCAACTTGCCAGAGATTTGAATTTCTGTTCATGGATCCAGGACCTTTAGTTCACCAGGTATCATGCCTTTGAACCATTGGAAACAAAATACTAATATACAATCTGACTTTATTAGTAAATGAAAAATTTTCCAGCTCAACACAAAAAAAATCTGTACTACTATAGATCATCGAAACAATATACATGTCTAGAATGCACGTGATGCTTATGCCTTTTTACACACTAGTGCTTTGTCTGTAAAATAAAAAAAAAACCTAGACAATGATGCTATATTCTGTTCATAATGGACATGTGCATTTAAAAAAAAATCAAAGTTTAACCTACCAAATAAGAGATGACTGAGTTTGTAACATTCCTGTACTTTCTGCACAATATTCTCTCTTTCAAGAATGCAATAGTCAGTTATATTGCAGTATTTTTTTCACCACAGAAGAAATAGGAAGGTAAATCCTCCATACCCTTTCCATACATACACTTTTACTCATTTGCAAAGTAACATTAGTTGTATTTGATTTACAAAATACAACAAAAATGGGACTAAAAATGCTATTTAACAATAAAGGTAAGACAAGGTCATGTTATAATTGTGTCCTCAACAAAAACAGGTCAGACATAGGTCTAGATCATCATCACTACAGTAAGTACTGAGGAGGAAGCACAAACTTATGAAATCCCAATGAACCCAAAGCTCTTGCCCTAGAGTACAGTTGGTCTCCACTCGCACTGTACAACTTCCAAAACTCACTCAAGAAAGCTGGCCTGAGTCAGAAAAAGTGACTGAATACAATATTGCCCCTGATCCATACATATAAACTCCTTATGTTGTCTCTGACGGATTGTCACCCAAATTAGGGAGCAGTGTATGACCTATTATACAAATATTCACAACTCATGCTTAGTCAAATATAAAGGAAATCCTAAATCAACCCTTCTGACCAGAGAGCATATAACTTTTTGCCCAAATATCATGAGAACCCTGTCATATTCCATATTCAACGAAGTCTGGTCTTCGTTTCCAGCCAAGATGCACCAACTGAAGTAGCAGCAGGTTCTGGACTGTACAACAAAATTCAGCCCATTGGCAGATTAGCACCATTCACTGATGAATCCTGTAAAACAATGTTTGCTTTTTACTGTGCCTCACACACTATATAAACTCATTTTAAAAGTGCTCATTAGGTGTAGCCTGCTTTGCATCAGACATAGGATCCATGTGTTATATCCAGAGGTTAAAGTAAGGGGCTTGGAAAGAGCTTTCCCTACTGTTTCAGTGGGCTTAAATCACTTACAGCTACCCCTTTACATTAACTTTACCTCTTTAGGTCTACAATAAACCAAGTCATCAGCAAAAATGAACTAAGGATCCCAGAGCTAAAGATGCCATTTAGACAGGTCTATGCTCAAGCCACGTCAGGTACCTCATCTAGTATCCAACCATAGAGAATTGTGGCCTTCTCTGACCAATAGCTTCCTCAAATCACCATAAGACTAAATTCCACATTTCCTTCAAAACCTGAAGAGTAGAGACTTCATCTCTCAGTCTTTTCTGACCTTACTGGGCCAATTTTTGATTGGACCTCAAACTTGTCCTGGTTCCAAACTTTGCAAATCTGCAACGATCTTTTAAATGTGAGAATTTAGTCATCTCTCTCATTTCTAAACATTAGGTGCAGGATCTGACCCAGAGCACAGATTGGGTGTGGCATGTAAAGGAAGCTTAAAATGCTCACCTTCGTAATCCTATATTCCTATTGCATGCTTTGAAAAGCTGGCCTCTCTGCACTACATTTGGCTGCTCTACTTTATGCCAACTCTTAACAGGTTCAAGGAGCCATAAATGTAGCAAGGGATCAACGTGACATAGGGACATCTTAGTAACACCACTTTTCCTCTGGGCATGCTCCCTTTTGCAACCTACTTAGACTTTTAATTTATCCACTGCTTCTTCACCAGATAAAACTTAAATCCTTCCCCCAGAAGGAAGCCCTGCATATAATAGAAAGTATGGCCTTAATGAGAATGCTGAAACAGCTATAATTAAGCATTGTTCTTCACATGACGAGCGATCACCCACAGGTTTTTGTTATTATTTGCTGATAAGCCTATTTTAAAGCTTCTTGAATGGTACATGGAAGATTGCAGTTACCTGATCTAAAACTTCAAAAGCAAGCACTCAAATACATCTTGATCATGGATCAACTGCCGTGGCAGCTGCTATAATCTATACTCAACCACAGGAGCGCTATGAATGATGTTGGATACTCCCTGAAATAACAGTCTTTGGTGTTCACCATCTATTTCCAAAGCAGACTTCCACATAGATAGCACCCCCCCCACACACACACAAAGCTAGAAATTTTATGAGCTAGGTGAATTTGACTTCTACTGTCAAATTTAAATTCTACTGTGCATGTGCCTTGGACAGTCACGCAAATTCTTTTTCATATCTACTAAACTAATGTATTCTATTTTTAATTTTTTTAAGATATAAAATGTCTTGAAACAGTACACTTCATAATACTATTCCTGAAAGTGTTCATTGATTTCTGGCCAGACTCAAGATGTCTGACTTTCTGAGGCTGTACTTAATTTCTGTGTCACTATGCTGCCTCTCCCTGATCTGTACTCCTTAACATTTCCACTTTTAAAATGTCAGTTTCTTTTTATCTTAGCCTTAATGGAGGGTTAAAAAAAATAAGTATTGTATTGAATGATTACCTACTGTAGAAGTCTGACTGCTTGCAATTTGATTTTAAAGGAAATCCCAGAGATGTGAAGGAAATTGAGAACAGAGAGAATATATATGTGGAAGATATTCACAAAACATAAAATAATTTTAAAAAATTGTATTGTTCAGTGTTTGTTTAAAATATAAGTTTAACCATCAGTAAAGAATTAATAGTCATATTCCAAGATCTCATTTCTAACTTTATCCAATGCCCTCAACTCTTCAATGGAAAAATCCCATGCATCCACATTCCAGCATCAAGCAGTCCCATTATCTATACCCCAGCTGCCCATACCAGTAGCAAACCACTCCTCAGTTCACCAAAGAATTCCCCTACTCTCCTACTTTTTCTTTTTGATCATCCTGTGTGTGGCCAAATTTCCCCCTTTCTTCTCAAATCCAGTCCCTGAAGTGTCTGGAATTCTTTCCTGGTAAAAGCTGCGTCCACAAACTCCTCTGCAAGCTTTACGGTTTCCTCCAGTGCCCTTAGCTGGTGCTTCTGACCCAAACGTGTGTGCTTAAGGGGAGGCTCTGGAGAAATTGGTCAATATTATCATGTCTATTATTTCCCCTGCACTTCAGGTGCTCAGCCTTAGATAATGAGTTGCCCAGTCTGTTAATTTTTCCACTAACGCCTTAGGTTACATGCCTACATTCTATGTAGTGGCCTGAAATGTGCATCTGTATTTTTTGACTGAAGGACAACACTGTCCAGGACAGCAGCTTTTACCCTATCATAGGCCTGGGCTTGTTCCTTGCTCAAGTCCATATAGGCTGCATGGGCTTCTCCTGCCAAATAGGGTTCCACTTGGAAGGCCCACAACCCTTATCCCATCTGGCCCTCATTGCTACCCTCTCAAAAGTTATTAAAAATGCATCAGGATCATCTGCTGGGCCCATCTACAGAGGCTCACCCCGTGTCCTACTGCTGCTCTTCCCAGTCATGAGACTCAGACTCCATATCAGTTGCTGCAGCACCTGTGGCTGTTCCTTTATGAATTCTTGCAGACTTTTCTGCTTCTCTTCCTGCCATGCAAGGAGGCACTGTCATTCCAGCTGGTGGGATTCCTGGAATGAATGCATGGTCTTCCGCATCTCTTTTTGTTGCTCCACCAGCCACTGTAGGTCTGCTCCATTGCACTGGCTTCACCCATCCGGTCCTCTGTCGCCACCAATGGGGAAATCACAATCCTGATCAAGCCCCCATGTGTAACAAGGTGCAGCTCCACTGTCTTCTTCGCCGCAGAAACTGCAATGACTCCGCCAGGTATGCACTTGGTGACTTTATTTCAAGTTCCCTCTACTAATACTACTACTAGTCCTCATGCAACAGTCTATTTACAATATCTACAGTGCTTTTGTCCTCTCCTCAAGACCTGAAGGGAAGAGAGATCTCCTTTTTCTGAGGCTTCTGTGACCGGGCTCACCAAAAAGGAAAGACCAGAATATGATTTCAGGGGATCATACCAACACTTGCTGGTGAGTTTAGCCTTTTTCATGTTATCATTTGATTTGGATATTCTTATTGTTATACAATTGTTAATGTATACCTTTTGATTGCTTATAAACTACACAAAAAATACTTATTTTTACAAAATTAACTTTTAATAGCTACGGTTGGCTGGAATTTTCAGAATAAACTCAAGGTGTTAAAAATGGGGTGGGGGAGAAGGAGGTGGGTTATGTAGAGATTGCATCCAGATTTCTCAAAGTGCTTTACAAAGGGTAAGTCTATGTATCCCCATTTTACAAATAGGAGACACTAACATTCTTAGATCCTTGTATAGAACTTACTCAAACAAATCTGGAGACTCAGTCAGGGGACTGGTTCGAGGAGAACAGTCATTGTCTTAGGATCAGGGGAAGAAAAAAAGATGGAAGCCAAAAGCAGAACCCTAATTTTCACGTACTTTCTGGAGTGGAAGAAAAACAAAGGGTGATCCCAACAGGAGAACTGACATTCTTACATGGCTGAGGTATGCAAGACCAAGAGACCTTGCCTAAGCAGTGCCTAAAATGTTTCAAGACACTACGGATAAGCTTTAAAACTATATGAAATGTGTTTCATGTATGTGTATGGGTGTTCATATGATCAGCAGTATAGTTGTGGCCCTGCAACTGATATTTCATTCTATTTTAATTATGTGTCTTGTCTTCATTCAGACATGTCTTCAGCAAAAGACCATTACAACCAGGAGACCAAGGCAGCGGGCAGGAGCAAAAAAGAAGCACCAATCTAAATAAGGCAAATCAATATTTTAGCACAGAGTTTTATTCCTCATTAGTCGTGTTAAATGGTGCTTTTGATTATTGCTTCTTGAGGGCTTAAAAACACCTATAAAAATGCCTCGTTCTTAAAAGCTGCAAAGGTTGAAGAACAGAGAAATGCTGAGAGGACCGTGCTGCTTGCTGGCAATGCATTTAAAGCAAAAAGGTTTAGCAGATCACAGACTGCTGCAACTTTCCTATTTACGGGCTGTAATTGCCATCCTCCAGCAGTACAAAGCATACATCTGGCTATCGCTGCCGAGAGAGAGCTTTTTAAGATCATGATGCCACCAACATGGTTGGGCAAATAGAGGGTTGTCACTATATGGCTCCCAATAGAGTGGGATAATCAAAAGCAATTCTTACCGTACACTACTTTATAACATTTCAATTACCTTCTCTTTGAGGACATTTTTAAAAAACAAAACTGAAATACTCTATGATGGACCTATAACAATTTTGATGAATGAGTAAAGAGTAAGACAGCTAAATAGATTTCTCAACCTAGTTACAATATTCTCTGAAGAAAGAAGGCACAGTCCTGAGTCTATTTGTCTGACCAGGCATGTATCAGAAATGAAAAGATGTGTATTGTTCAATATCCAAAACATGGATTTTCAAAAACTACTTAAAAATGCAAATCTTTTCAGGTGTCTTAACAGATACCAATGTCAATACAACACATTCACATCATATTTGCATGATTTAAAGTTGTATGTGGTACTATGAATAACCACTGGTCCTGCCACTGAAGTATAAAATGACACTTCCCTATAATTTTGCACAGTTGAAATTTTAACTCAACAAAAAGTGAGCTATTGCTAAAACTATGAGCAACATATTTACACCAAACCTAATTTCCTAATGTAGGCCAGGCCTTAGGCTACTCTCACTCTCTGACATAGAAGTTGTCTAATAAAGGTGATCTCTTTAAGAGGTTTCTCTCATTTTCATTATATAAGCTGGTGTATAACTGACATACCATGTCACTGCACATGCACGGATACACGCCCCTCCTCCCTGATGAATCAAAGTCATTTCTCCCAATCAGACAGGCTGAACATTTGTTTCTAGTTTCAGCTGAAAAAAGTCTTGGAACAAAAAATGTAATGTTCAAAATTGCAGTAAATTTTCTTTCATGATTGTGTTTTTGTATGAAGGTGCATTAAAAATTATCAGAGGCTTGAAATTACAGAACAGAAAAGAGAAAATTGCTGTCAATTATCTAATAAAATACGCACATTTGAGTGTGGGTAACCGTTCTTCGTGGGTTGTGTACTTTTCTTGGGGTGATGGGAGGGTGGGTGTCAGAGTTCCACAATCGTTTCATAAAAATCCTAGTACCGAACAGCTGAATTTAGCCCATGTGTAGTCTTTTCCTGCTCAAAACAAGGATATAATTTTAAAATAAATATTAAACCTTACTCTTCAGAGTCTAGATGTTCAATGTAGTTTGAACTGTAATTCCCAGATTTCAGTTTATTATAAAAGATCAGGTCAAAAATTCATTCGTTCTGGCTTGAAGAGAGATATGAATTTGGTATTCTAGAACTCAACATATTCCTTTGTTTTAGCGTAACTGCAGAAAAACAAGGACTTTTCTGAATAATATACCTCCAGTGGAACAATGCACAAAACCAATGGTTCCAACAGGGGTAGGAACCAGCAAAAAAAAAAAAAAAAAAAAAAAAGCATGGGAAACTGAAAACTATCCCATAGATATGATCCTCGGGTGATCAATTTTAACAAATGAAATCCAAGTATATTCTTACATTAAGTAGCCAAAATTACACACAAAGGCAAATGCGTAGGAATATTTGTATATAACAAGGATATCAATCAGGAACCTGAGACAATTCCAATAATTTATCTTATACTCACAGTTCCACTCATAATAAATCATTCAACTTCTGTGTCTATAGTATTGTTTCAGTACTCGTCTATTCATAAGTACCATACTATTACACATTCATTCCTGCAAGTTACCACCACTGAGTAACTAATGTAACATCAACACAAATGCAAATGTTTTTTGCTATTCTGTAGAACTGGAATAAGCTATCATTTAACGACATTGTGTATGCTCTACATGCAGCAATTACTACTTTAAAAAAAAGTTCAATATCCCTTCTACTACTATATGTGATATATGCACTCTACAGATTGTAAAATATCACTACAAAAAGTATTTTGTGTTAACAGCTCTAGTCTTTCAAACTAATTATCCTGTACATCGGCCTAGCAGAACAATAAGCACAGGCCATAGGTGGCAGAAAAATCTACTATCAATGCATAACAAAGGTCAGAAATTAGAACTTGGACACAAACCATTGTTCTGTAATAATGCACAAGTTTCCTTGTTTAACTAGATGGTTCCAGCAATATATAGCTATCCCATGATCCATGAAGACTGTTGTGGCATGTATTTGAACCCATGGATTAAACACTAGGTTTGTGCTTATGTGTACACTAGAGTTTAGAACCATGTTCGTCAACACATGGTAAGAAAAGAGCAAAGACCCTACTATTAATAATCCCCTATAGTAATAACATTATTATGCAAGCTACTCTTCTTAACTGGCTATATTAAGATTTGATATATTTAAATTAAATTTTCATACTACACCATTCAATTTCCTTCATAGAATATCAGGGTTGGAAGGGACCAATCCCCAACTAAATCATTCCAGCCAGGGCTTTGTCAAACCTGACCTTAAAAACCTTGAAGGATGGAGATTCCACCACCTCCCTAGGTAACCCATTCCAATGCTTCACCACCCTCCTAGTGAAAAAGTTTTTCCTAATATCCAAACCTAAACCTCCCCCACAGCAACTTGAGACCATTACTCCTCATTCTGTCATCTGCTACCACTGAGAACAGTCTAGATCCATCCTCTTTGGAACCCCCTTTCAGGTAGTTGAAAGCAGCTATCAAATCCCCCCTCATTCTTCTCTTCTGCAGACTAAACAATCCCAGTTCCCTCAGCCTCTCCTCAGAAGTCATGTGCTCCAGCCCCCTAATCATTTTTGTTGCCCTCCGCTGGACTCTTTCCAATTTTTCCACATCCTTCTTGTAGTGTGGCACCCAAAACTGGACATAGTACTCCAGATGAGGCCTCACCAATGTCAAATAACGGGGAATGATCACGTCCCTTGATCTGCTGGCAGTGCCCCTATTTATATATCCCAAAATGCAATTGGCCTTCTTGGCAACAAGGGCACACTGTTGACTCATATTCAGCTTCTCATCCACTGTAACCCCTAGCTCCTTTTCTGCAGAACTGCTGCCTCGCCACTCCGTCCCTAGTCTGTAGCGGTGCATGGGATTTTTCAGTCCTAAGTGCAGGACTCTACACTTGTCCTTTTTGAACCTCATTAGATTTCTTTTGGCCCAATCCTCTAATTTGTCTAGATCCCTCTGTATTCTATCCCTACCCTATAGCATATCTTCTGCCCCTGACCATCAGTGAGGTCTCCCTAGGTCTAGGTGCTTTCCTCACCTGTTTCATTCTCTCAGCTTCCTTGGTTAACTAATGATCTGCAAGAGATAAAGCAGGTGGAAAGGAAGCTACAGTACCCATGGATGAAGAATGAATAGAGCTGGTTCTAGCTGTAAATGGCTTGGCTCCAATGGTGGCATTAGGCACCTGCAACCACTGCTATCCAAGGCAGCCCTAAGGTAGCAATGGGCTCCTGAAAGCCAGACCCAGCCCACTGGGCATCTGCTTCTCCATCCTGCTCAGTGCCAGCTGGGGCTCAAAATGGTGTTCTCTGCACAGCGTGACTCCACATGAATCAGATGTGTGAGGTCACCGGGTCAAGGCCCTGGAAATTAGCTTTGCAGGAGACCCCCATGGGGGAGGGGGAGGGGAAGAAACACTGCCATTGCTGAGGTCATCCAAACCATCTCCATTCAATGGATGGTCTAAATCCTTCTTGTTTAGGGCAATGTCAGGGTACTTTGCCAGTAGACCTTGTAGTGAAGATACTGTGGCAACAGGCCACACCAGCTACCACTGTTCTTCCCCACCTAGAAGCACGGCTAGAGGAAGAAAAATGTAAGTGGCCATCAGTTTCCCTAAAGTAGATAAGTTGTTGGAGGAAAAGAAAAAAGGGAGCAGAGTCAGCATCAGCTCCCTCTTCCTGGGTCAGTTACCACATTGGTGGATTCTGTTAAAAATCACTCTACAGCATTTCCTACTGCTGCAAAAACCCAGGAGGCTATACACCATGACTCTTGTTCAGAATACAATACTGCATTTTCCTACAAAAGCCACTGTATTAAAAGTATCTAATTCTTTACCCTCTTAAGTGCTTTGGGATATATCAAAATATGAATAGCGTTGTATAAATCAAATTTCTATTCCATGGTTAAGTGATTTTAAATCACCTTTTATTAAAACAAGTTTCTATAGTTTTTTTTGCATTTTTTTTAAATTAAAGAAACCCTAAAACTATGAATTCCTACCATTTGAAACTTGGCAGGTATATTTATCCAGAACTTTTTCAAACATTAAAGAGCTTACATGAACATCACATTAAATATCTAAACAAATATCCTGTAGAATCTGTTTTTTATATCTAGAAATCATGTTGCAATACAAAATGAACTGCCCTGAATTTTGAAAGGAGAGAAACAATCAGTGGAGAAGGAAAGAGGGCTACTAAACAGACAAAATATCCTAACTAACTAGTTCCTATAATTTGGGTCTTTAAAGAAGATTAAAAATTGAGAGAGTTAAGTGAAACAAATTAGACAATACAAGACAGATCCTCACCTAGTGTAGTTCAGCATAGTTCCATTAGCTTTGAAGGAGCTATGACAGTTTATGATGGCTGGGGATCTGGCCCTATTATTTTAGGTCTAAAAATACATGTTCTAGACTTTTTTGATGCTCACAAACAGATAAAACACATAGGTGTACTGACGAATAACTGAAATTTAAGAGCTGATCTGGAGAGACGCAGAGATTCACCTTAAGAGGTCCTGAGCACCCTTTGCTCCCATTGTCTTAAGAAGATTCTCAGTACTTCTTTGGAAAAGATCAGTATTGTATCATGATAGTGGAACTGGAGTCAGAGAGCCCATGTACGCTGGAGGGACTGTTAGGGACAGGACACCAAGAGAATGTGTAGAGTTGTTAAGTTAGAAGAAGTACAGCTACATGGACAGAGCAGTGCACAAGATTTAATAAAGTTACATCAACTGAAGTTAACCTGCATTCGGCATCACTCTTTGCTAGTGAAACAATCAGCACTCTTCAGAACCCTTGATGGACTAGAGAATTCTGAGTAAGAGCTGAACGTTTTTGCAGCTAGATTCCCATAAAATTTGACAAGTTTCAACTACTCCAAAACACAACATACCGATTATAATTTTAAACCTAGACCTAACTTGGGGTCCCACACTTCATAGTTCTATAGGCCAAGCTTATTGCACACGCCAGGGGCTTGTTGCATTCCCCCATTTCACCCATCTATTTCAGGGACATCCTACAACTCCCCCTGCCCACTCCCTTACACCTGGAGCTCTGGCTTCCCCACATTACTCACTCCACCACATGGCAAAGGTTCCCCAATCTTCACACACACACACACACACACACACACACAAACACAGACACACACACACACACGTCATGGGTTCTCTGGGACCCCATTCCCCACTCCTCCCATACGAGAGTCCCCTACTCTCCACACATGGCACCAATTCTGTGTACTCTTTCATTCCCATTCTTCCCCCATGCCAGGGAATTTGTGTGCCCTTATTTCCTCCTCCCTAAGGCTCTAAGCTGCCCCCACCCCTCCTCCCAGGTCCTATATTCTGCCCCATGGCAGGGGACCCCATTCCCTTCTTGTCTCCCATGCCCTTTATTATCCCTCCATACCAGGGCCTTCCAATCTCCTCTCCCCACCCCAGGGCACTCTTCCATTCCCAGGTCCACCATTTTCTACCCCATGGCAGGGATTCTCTCTGCCCTTTTCCTACCCCTTACATACCCTGATCCCCCAATCCCCCTAGCACATGCCAGAGATTGTGTGCACATGCCTATTCTCCCCATTTCCTTCTCATCATCATCCTTCTTTCTGTCTGAGAGATAAGTCTTTCATGGGGTCGCAACATGTTACTCTACTGGGAAGATAAGCAGAGATGAGATGGGGTACTGATAACAAAAAATACTTAATCCAGCCATGAGAGCAGGGGACCTGACTAGAAGGCCTCTTCAGGTCCCGTCCAGTCCTATGATTGTTACGCTAGAGGGTGTTTATAGACAATAACCTTTTGATCATAACCATTGACACTGTCCCCATTTTCACCCTTTTGGTATTCCGATTTCCCCCCAATCAATAGGGTACAAGTCACTGATGTTTAGAATATTCCCTGAAGCTCTGGAATAGGTCTGATGTGTCATTTAAGGAGTATCATGTTACATACATAGAGAGTGGTAAAGAGAAAAAATGCAATTAAGTTGAGCATAAGGACTTCATAAACTCAGACAATTATTTGTATAATAATTCTCGGCACCTTTATTACAATTTACTAGAGATTTTAGAGAAAGAGGTTGATAGATTATATTAGGCCCACCTGCATTAGTAATGTTTTAAAGCTATGTTATGCACATGATTCTACTTTCAGTATAGTCAACAATGGCAAGACTCCCATTTACTTCAATAGAAGCAGCATCAAGTTCTATACGCATCACTTCAAGAATTTTTCATGTAGAATACACATTCTTTTACACTCTAAACTGAATTTGCTCTTCCGTATAGAGTTCCAAATATAGAGCTCTGAATAGCATTGTAGGTTTAAAGGACTGTATTTGGGGAGAAAATAACCATCACTTTAATGAATTGCAAGCTGCAATGTACAGCAGTCAAACAATACATTTATTAAACTGTCACTGCAACATTGCATACACCAAGCTTGTGTGGTCTAACAAATAAAAACAGAACTACACACATTTAGGTCACTGCAGATGTGAAAAAAGAAGCTCCCTCATCTGTTTATTAATGCATTATTAAGACTACATGGTGTCTGAGTTTAGCAAGATGTTTAATTTCTCTTTATTTACTGAATTTGTGATAGACAATTTATCTATTTATTGCTTATTTTAACAAAAAAAAATTTTCCAGTAAGCAATAGTGTATTTCTGCTTCAAGATGTTTTCAAAATAGCAGTACATTTCTCTTTTCCTTGTCATATACATGGCACTTAAATTGTCATTATATAAATTTCACAGATTTCATTTCAAGTTTAAGTGTATTTACCTCCTTTTTGATGGAAGAGATAAGCCATTCAAATAATTTTATTTCACATTGTCTCATGGATATTCTTCCACTTGAACTTGCAACCTCTGGTCACAAAAAGTTTGCAACCTAGAGAGAAATTCTGTACAGGTAGATATGCCCAATGGCCTGTGATGGGATGTCAGATGAGGTGGGATCTGAGTTACTATAGAGAATTCTTTCATGGGTGTCTCGCTGGTGAGTCTTGCCCACATGCTCAGGATTTAGCTGATGGCTTCCTCCTTCACACTGCCTGGGTACTAGCAGAAGGTGGGGGAAGAGGGCACTTGGAGCAAAGGAGAGAGGCTCCCTTCTTTCAGTTCCCATATTTAGCCATAACAGAGAAAGTCTGGCTTTGTCCCACTAGCATGCTCAGTGACTCTGTGGGTTGGTGCATGCACAGTCTGGTCAGCAGTAAGAGATGTGAGAGGCTTGAGCATGCCCAGAGAAGATGGAATCTTCAGAGATTTTAGCTGTTAAATTATAGTAAGTCTGTACTATGAACTGCATTATAAATTTACCAAATCTGGGTGTATTTTCATGGTCATAACAAAAGGCACATCTCTGACACTAAGGCTACCCTTTGACAAATCATACAACAGTAGGACTGAAAGGGACTTCAGGAGGTCATCTAATCCAGCTCCCTGCACCCAAGGCAGAACTATGTAATACCTAGACGATTCTTGACAGCTGTTTATATAACCTGTTCTTAAACACCTCCAATGATGGAGATTCCACAACCGCCATAGTCAATTTGTTCCAGTGCTGACAGTTATGATTTTTTTCCCCAACGTCCAACATAAACCTACCTGGCTATTATTTAAGCCCATTGCTTCTTGTCCTATCCTTAGAGGTTATCTTCCCACAGAGATCATGATTTCTAGACCTTTAATCAGTTTTGTTGCTCTCCTTTGGACTTTCTCTAATTTGTCCACATCTTTCCTGAATTATGGCACCCAGAACTGGACACAATTGAGGCCTTATCAGTGCAGAATAGAGTGGAAGAATTATTTCTCATGTCTTGGTCACAACACGCTTACTAATACATCTCAGAATAATGTTTGCATTTTTTGCAACCATGTTATACTGTTGACTCATTTGGCTTGTGAGCCACTATAATCCCAGATCCTTTTCTGCAGTACTCCTTCCTTCACTGTCATTTCTCATTTTGTAGGTGTGCAATTGATTATTCCATCCGAAGTGGAGTACCCTGCATTTGTGCTTACTGAATTTCATCCCATTTACTGCAGACCATTTCTTCAGTTTGTCAAGATCATTTTGAATTCTATTCTCTAAAGCACTTGCAACCTGTCTCATCTTGGTATTTTCCATAAATTTTATAAGTATACTCTCTATCTAAATCATTTTTGAAGGTATTAAACAGAACCGGATTCAAGAACAATCCCTTCAGGACCCCACAGTTTTCTAGTCATTTATGCACCCCACCTTATAGCACTTCCATCTAGGTTGTATTTCCCCAGTTTGTTTATTAGAAGGTCATGCAAGACAGTAACAAAAGCCCTACTAAAGTCAAGAAATACCACATTATTGCTTTCCCTCTTCTCTTCCCCCCATCCACAAGGCTTATTGCCCTGTCAAAGAAAGCTATTAGGTTGGTTTGACAAGATTTGTTCTTGACAAATCCATGCTGACTATTATTTATCACCATATTATCCTCTAGGTGTATGCAACTTGATTATTTGCTCCATTATCTGTCCGAGTATTGAAGCTAAAGCTCGCTGATCTGTAATTCCACAAGTTTTCCTTATTCCCACTGAGGCACGGTGATGTGCACTTAATATCTCTTTGAAAAACTTCCAACTCCCTTAACTCCCGTAAACTTGCTTCCCATGGGATCTTACCTACCAACTCCCTGACTTTGCTAAAGTGTTTCTTCTTGAAATACATTATCTTTATTGTGCTGTTTTCCCTCCTACTATTCCTTAGAATTATGAATTCTATCATTTCATTTTCACTTTCACCCAAGTTGCTTTCCACTTTCAAATTCTCCACTAGTTCCTCCTTAAAAATCAAATCTAGAACAGTCTCTCCATTAGTAGCTTTCTCTGCCTTCTGAAATAAAAAATTGTCTCCAATGCATTTCAAGAACTTGTTGGATAATCTGTGCCCTGCTGTACTATTTTCCCCAATAGATGTCTGGATAGTTCCCCATCACCACCAAGTCCTGTGCTTTGGATGATTTTGTTTAAAAAAAGCTTCATCCATCTCTTCTTCCTGGTTAGGCGGGCTGTAGGGGACCCCTACCATGACGTCACCTTTGGGTATTTTAGACCTTTTATCCTTACCCAGAAAGTTTTGACAAATCTGTCTCTTATTTCCATCTTAACCTCAGTGCAAGTGAATACATCTTTGATATACAACGCAACACCTCCTCCTCCCCCTCCCCATCAAGTTAGGGTTGCCAGGTGTCCAGTTTTCAGCCAAACACCTGATTGAAAAGGGACCTTCCCGGGCCCGGTGAAAATGAGTGCATGGATGAGGATGGAGGAGAGTGAGCGACGGAAAGAGGGGGGATAGAGTGAGAGGTGCGGGGCCTCAAAGAAGAGGCAGGGCAAAGGTATTTGGTTTTGTTCGGTCAGAAAGTTGGCAACCTGCGTTCTGCCTACAAAGCTGTACCTGTCTATACCAGTATTCCAGTCATGGGTATTATCCCAAGTTTCTGTGATGCCAACTATATCATATTTGTGTTTATTCACCAGCATTTCTAATTCTTCCTGTTTATTCCTCATACTTCTTGTATTAGTATGCAGACATCTAAGATACTGATTTGATTTCCCCTCTTATCTCTCCATTGTACCTGCTATAATGGCCCATGCTGCCCCGAGATTCTGACTTATCTCTGGTCATTACTCAAAAGCATGGGGATACTAGATCTTTCCAAAGCAACAATCACCGGATTTTTTTTTAAACATAGAAAAACAATATATTTTCCCTAATCTTGTTCTCCAAAATGGCTGAACCATATTGGCTGACATTTTCGAGAACTATTCAGACACCTAGCATGGAAATTTTCAGCCTGAACGGTTGAACTTTGGCAAAATTGTAAACAACTGAAAACACGGTCTTATAATGGGAAGTGTCAGACAGCATTCATAACAGACTACCAGGCCCACCTATAAAAGACTGCTAGATTTTGCTCTTAGAGAACACTAATGTAAATCTTCAGTAATGGCATTGACTTCAGTATAATTACTCCAATCAGAATTATATATAAAGATCTTCACAGAGACCCTGTGCATCTACACTGGCTCCCAGACATCAGGACTGACTCCCAGCAACAGTATTCCTATAGATGTACACTGTCAAACTCCTCTGCTACTAAGTGCCCCTAAAACCTCCTTGAAGGAGGGTTACCCAGCACACAGAAAATCAATACATCCTTTATCTTCATTTACCGTCTACTGTACTTCCCACTGGGGGCAAGGGAGACAAGACAATGGGACAGATCCTCAGCAGGTGTAAACTGGCAATGGGTAATGCTACCACTTGCTGCATGTTCTGACAACTTCAGTGTCACTAAGGCTATTTACACCATCTAGGGAACTGACTCAGCAGTGTGCTTATCCTCAGCCTTGACCACTTCCCCAAGTAACCAGAGCCCTAGAACCATGATGGCAGATATATCCAATCTTTAGAAGCAGATGACCCCTATCCATGATGAAGGGGCAAGCACCATGCACAGAAGGGTCCTTTCTCCTCAGCGTGTGGATCTAGGAAAAATATCTTGCCCTGTACCTTTGTTGAGAAATATTTAGTCTCGTTTTAGAATACACATGATCTTAAGTGTCCCTAGCTGTGAGTCATTGAACAATTAAGTGTTTAATCCCATTACTTATATGTTTCCATGCCACTGCTTCCAAAGCAGCAGCTTTGAATCATATAAAGCAGTCATCAGAGAAAAGTATGCCATTTTAAAGCTAGAGAATGCATAAACACAACCACCACCAAGATTACAGCCAAAGCATCATTCAACACTAATCACTGCTGAGTTAGAATTTTTGCATACAAGCTCTTCTTCACCTAACCTCCTCAAGCTTTATGAAAGGTCTTTTAAGCCTAGCTATGTTGAATTACTGACAGTTTTTAAGGATTCAGGGATTATTTCCCCCAATAAATGTCATGCTAATAAGTATACAATATAAAATGCTTTAGTAGTAGCAAAATGAATATATACATACCTTTGAGGGTTTTTGTTTTTTTGTAATTCCCTTTAATCAGTTATTTTTAATTTAACAGGCAGTTATGATTACAGATCTTTGAGAAATAAGCATTTCCACTATTACTACTGTTTTCCACGGTCTATAAAGAAAATCATAAAATTTGTAATTGGAAAACTGATTAATCAGAAAACCTTTGGCCCAGATCGAATCTCACTTACCAATTGGTGCAAATCTGAGTAACTACACGGACTTCATCTGACTGTTTAATTTAAAAACTAAGTGCATGTGAAATGGATGTCTACTCATTTCCCCACTGCACCCTGACTTAGAGCTTTGAAATACTTTCACACCAAAATCTGAACCCAGGAAAACTAGTCTTTTCAGACACAAAACTGGCAAGTTTCTCTAAGATTTGTTTCACCTTTGCTTCAAGTTTTCTGATTTTTATGGAACAGAAAATTCATAGTTAATTTGTAGGGCTATGTTTGGTTTGCCAAATTAGCCAGTTTTACTCTAGTCTTATTCCTAAAACTGAAATTTGCTTCCAGATTATTTTTCTTATTTTCAGATTTTAGTGCTTATAAATTGAATGCCAAATGACAGACTAGAACAACTATAAAGCACATTTTTAAGTTCCAAGTAAGTATATCCATAGAAATTTACTAGTACTCTACTCCTGGTGCTACGGCGACCTATGACCCTCTGTCCTAACTAGTCAAATGTGCAAAATTTTATATGGCTGCTGAACTGTGAGGATAAGAATTCAAACTTGTCCCTTTTGTGAAAGCACCAAGTTATTTTCCTTTCTGTCCCTCCTAGGAGATTCACCCACACCCTCACTCAAAGCCTACTGAAGTTAACAGAAAAAATCTATTGGGATCAGGCCCCAGGGAAACTTGAAAGATCTACCCCTAAGTCTGAAGTCTTCTCCTTTTAGAAATGCATACATTAATTTCCTTTTTGTCCACGTTCTTTGTAGCTATTGCTCAGATAAAACATACAGGAGTCACACATGTTGTCCACCACATACAATCAACTCTTTGAACCACCTCAGAACCAAATTCCTTTTCAAATCTGGGGCTACATTCTACTTACTTTATTCTCACAAACTGACCAGATGAAATTAATGAGACTACTTACATGAACAACATTTGGCCCAGAACCTATACCACCTTGGAATGGAGGCTTCCAGCCATTCAAAGACAATATATTGGGCCAGAATCACAGCTGTTGTAAATTGGTATTTCCCCACTAAACTGAATGAAGTGACTTCAGAATGTCAAGGGGTTAAACAAAAGCAGTGAGTAAAAGCATGACTTTATTTTTAAGAAACACACACAGCTTAACTACATGTATTGCACACTTAGTAAATGTTATCAACAGCCAAATACATACATAAGAAATTGACCGAGAACCTGCATTTACAAAATACATTTGATTTCATATCAGCGCCTCTCTTTCAAAGAGACAGGTTTTATTTTGGTTTTTTGTGGGATTTGGGGGTTTTCTTATTTTACAATTATTTTAAAAGGCAAAGAAAGTCACAAAAACAAGATCTAATCTCAATTAAAAAGTTGCAATGGTTAAATTATATTTTTAATAAAAGCATAATGATACAATGTACTCATTAAACATCAGGTTTTGCATAGCAGAACAATTTAACGAACTGTAATCCAATTCCTCAGACAACTACTTTAAACACTTGTTAGGCTATGTACTCCCTCTTTAAAATTGTTTAAGTAATTAGTGAACTTCATACCTTCCAGAGGGTGGCACAAGTGGGGTTATCAATATCAACAGCATAAGGATTGAGGCTGTGTACAAATGGGGATATCCTTAATCAGGGAGGAACATCTTTCAGTTTATATTTTATACAGCTCTAAAATTTGCCAAAAAATAAAAATATAATGGAGTTAAAACCCTTATTGTACATGGTGTGCTATGTATATAACCCAAGCATGGCTTCTGCTGCTGGAGCATTATGAAGAAGTGTCTTCATGCCATTACCAAAGCACTTTATTTAAATTATGTGACTGACCAACTGTGCAGATTTTACCCTGCTAGGACTTAGGAAAAGATACCACCTTTTAAGAGAGCTGTACTTAGTAGGCATGCAGGGCAGAAACAGTTTTCATTTATTTTCAGCTTGGGGTGTAGTCTTGAAAACATTTACTTGATTTACTTACTTGTAACACACAATCTGGGGAAGGGGGGTGTAAATCCCAAATTTCTGCTTCTGACTATCAAAAACCAAAAATATTCACAGTTAAGGATGAAATATTATTTATTCATCCCATTCACTCCTATCCGATCTCCAAAGAGTGTGTCATCTTACCTGTTACATGTCTTCCAGAAAAATAGGACAACTGAACAGATTTTTATTAGCTGTAACTTTTAACACACCTTTCCCATAGGGAGCGGAGATTGCTGGCTTCTGTTTTAGAAGAGAGCGGGGTTGTTTTTTTAAAATATAGTAAGCTAAATAAAAATGGATTCCGATAATGTCTAACAAAAGCTTGCACATTAAACTATGTTTTAAAATGCACACACCTGTTACTAATGGCTACTCAACTATGAGGAGAGCAGGTGCTCTAAACCTCAATCTGCTTCCCCTAGCAAATGCCCGGTACAGCACCCCACTAACCATGCCCCTTCCCCAGCCCCTATAGTTTGGCATTTGCTCTTCCCAGGATAAGCCTTGAGTACTTGCCTGGAGACGATGAATAACGTCGCAAGTTACCCACAGTGTTGGCTTTATGATGGACTTCACCCGTTAGCACCAAGATTTGAAGTGCAGAGGTCCAACATGCAAGTGGAAGGATGATCTGCCCGCGAGGCGCAAGCCACTGACTACTAAAGTGTCAGATCACTGACCAGGAGTCCAAGGGAAAACGTCACCACGCTGATTGTACCCTGCAGCAGCGCAGAAGTTACAGCCCCGAGCATGAAACACATCCGTTACCTCCCAAGCCCGGAAGGGTTTCTCCCTGCGATTTACTCTTTTAATTTTATTAAAAGATGAATCAATATCAAAGGTGAGCTCCCCTCCCTGCTCTCTTCTTTGCAGGACGCCCTGAGATGTGAAGAGAAGGCAAATGTGAGCAGACAGCAGATAACCTATCCAGCATTATTCCACTCCCACAAATAAAATCGGAATGGGAAATGAAATGTAACAGCAGCCTTTCTACCGCACCAAGTATTGCAAGATGGGAATACTAACCGGTTCATTTATTTCGCTGATTGCCATATGCAAATATTAAAGCCCGGACATTGCTTCTCTTCCCCCAGTCCTTTAAGCAAATTCAGCTTTTCGCGCGTGTGTGTGTATTCCGCTGTTTATGCACTGCCTATTGAGAGGACGCTGATCGGGCTTGTCCTTAATCCAGAAAGACCATCTGCAAAATTGTGGGACTTTATCACCCTAACAAGTTCTTTCCTTAATTAACGTTCAAGGGGAGGAAAATCAAACACCCACAGCACAGCCGCTGAGTTTCAGTATCGTCTCCCTGTAGCATTTTACTCACTGCCTCCAACTTGCGAAGGAGGGGATTACAAATTTGAGACAAGATTGGAACCAGGCATTTCTTTCCTCATTGGAAACTGAGGAAACGGGCTCAATCCCCCATGCACTGAAAAGCTTTCTTAGCATAGGTAGTTTTAAAGTTGTCCATATTATACTTGAAGAAGCTACAAAAGGGATTTTGCATTAACAAGTAGCATATGCAGCAAGTCACAACAAAAATCTCTCTGGGAGAAGGCAACGTTTAGGGGGTGAAAATGCAGTTACCCCCAGCGAGCATAAATTATCGCATTTGAGGCACAGGATGCTCCTCTCTGCATTCATTCAGCCTCATTTTCCCTCCCAACCTAGAGGCTCAACTTTGATGATCTTATCTAAAACCATCTGCAATCAGCTTTGAGAGGTATCCAATTGGCACCCACTGGTAGGAGTTACTAACATCTATGGGTGTTCTTTTTTTTGCCATCCTGACACAATTTGCTGACAGTGAATTTTGATGGAGGGGTACACCTGGCACAATTTGCTAGGCCTAGCCATCTCCCACCTCTGGTCCAGGGGTAGCCATTTGTGGTGAATGGAGGCTTACATGACATTATTTGCTACCTCCCACCTTTCCACCCCCCTAATCCAGGGGTATGGGTATCAAATTGTTTGGATGGGAGTGCATCTGTCACGATTTGCCAAATCCCTCTGGTCCAGGGTAGCTAATTGTGATGGTTAGGGACACAATTGTGAAATCTTTAATTTTAAAATTGGACACAAAGATAGGAATTTTTGTAATTTGGAAAAGCATTCTAAAGAGTTAAACTGCAGGGCTATTTTATACAAAACCCTAAAAAAAGGTATTTTTTTCTTTATTAGTCTACTTCCATTGTAGATTAGAAATTGTATGGCCTATAGCAAACAAACATTTAGTGTACACAAAACTCTGAAATGAGTGTAAAGCATTGTAAACAGTACATGAAATACTTATGAATACATTTTAAGTACAAGCAATTAGGCCGAAAATCTACCATTGTTCCTTAGACAGACTCCACCCTGTCATTGTTATACATATTGATCAAGTTTTCATAACAAAATTTGCACTCCTCTACTTTGGCACAATCATATGAGCATATTGCCTTCTGCTATTATTCTAGAGAAATTTTCTCAGGCCTTTTCCTCACTGCTAAAACTGAAGTGTCTTGTCCTCACTGTGTTTTTACCTCAGAGTAGTTTCCACACTTCAGCCACCCCAAGCTAAAAAAAATTCCCTTTCTTAGCAGTGAGGAAGAGACTTAAGGGCTAGACTCACAAAGGGGACGTAGGAACTGCAACACCCAGTTATCACAACATCTAGATACCAGGAACCAAGAAAGTCACAGGAACACCACCACAATTCACTAATCCTGAGTTAGGTGCTTAAACTCCCTATACAATGAATGGGGAGAGATGCCTCAGAGTGGGCTCAACAAAAGCTAGCATACTAGGCAGGGAGCTGCCTAAAACAGCCAATGGGAGATGCTGACCAGAAAGGTTTGTCTAAGGCCCACCTGTCACAGAGTTCAGTGCCTAAGTCCCTGCTGCAGATAGGCATCTAGCTTTCCCTTGTGATCCACAAATGGGAACCTCTCTCCTGGAGTAAAATAGCTTAGGTGCCAACTCATGAATGAGTTAAGCAGGTGCCTAACTCCATACAAAACAGCCAGGGTGGGATTGGTACCCTGTAACTTCCAGCCCAGTGTTTAGAGCACTCATCTGGGATGGGGAAGACCCCTGTTCAAATCCTCCCCCCTGCCAAGAGGGAATTGAAGCTGGTTCTCCTATATCCCAGGCAAGTGCTCTAACTACTGTACTAGGCTAGAACTTATAAGGTGGATGGTGACCTATGTCTTCCTCCAGCTAGATTTTGAATGGGACCCAATCCCATAGCAGCCTCTAAGATCACCTATCATATTGGGCCCCACATGCGAGAATAACTTTATCTCCACCCCCATCTTCTCTAGTTTATGAATCACTCTGGGGTTTAGATGGGATTTAGGCATCCAGATACCTAGAATAAGGCAGTAGCATAAATCTTAGAGGCAGAAGCTTAAGCACCTAAAGAAATTTTACTCTGAAAATGTAAGCTCCCTGTTTATGTTTAAATGTTTACGTGCCTAAATGGTTTGGCAAAAGTTTTGGGAATTGCAGTTGAACCTAAAATTGGGATGTAGGCACCTAAACTTTGTGAATCTAGCCCTAAGTCTCTATAAAGAGGAACCAAGAGGACTTGGGAATTAAAGACCAGTCATCCTAACTTTGATACCTGGAAAGATACTGGAACAAATTATTAAACAATCAGTTTGTAAATACACAGAGGATAATCTGATTATAAGGAATAGTTAGCATGGATTAGTCAAGAACAAATCATACCAACCCAACCTAATTTCCTTCTTTGACAGGGTTAATGGCAGGAGAGAGAAGCAGTAGATGTGATATATCTTGATTTTAGTAAGATTTGACACAGTCCCCCATGACATTCTCATAAGCAAACCAGGGATATGTGTGTAGATTAAACTGCTATAAGGTGGGTGCACAACTGCAACCAATGCAAAGGAGTAATAGGATAATTAATCTTCACAGTCATTGGTTTTGGCAGTATAGAACAGTATACTTGTCAGAATGAACATGATCATTGAAATGTATCATAACAAAACATGTAGCATACATAAAAAGGCTAGGAAATTAAAATATGCAACTAGAAATATAAACAATTCAGTAAAAAAAAATCAACACTAATGCATGCAACAAATGAAGTAATCAAAGAGTAAAGAGTTCAGTTCAGTGTTTGCAGGATGGGGAATTGCTTACACAAATAAGGGGTTTTAATAAATTTTCAATGACAAAGGGAGAGGGGAAAACCCCAGGTTAATGGAAGCCCACAACGGTATTGAATGTTACAGCAATGTACAAATGTTTTAGATACACGGATTCTTTGGGAAAGGTATCTGAAAATGTATGAAACTAGTGCACCCTAAAGGCTCAGAAACAAAAGGCAAATTAAAAGAACCCCAAATGTATTTATTTATTTTAATTTCATTACTTTCTGGTGTAAAATTCATGATTTTTGAATACTTCTGGTTGTCAATATGTTTCAGGGTCATATACCTCTGTTCAGTAAAATTACAGTATAAATTTTCCTTTGAGAAAGATTTCCTACACTACAGTATAGTGCCCCTTGGGTCAGATTTTTAAAGGTATTTAGGCAACTAGTGGGATTTTTAGATGCTTTCACCCTTTAAAAAAATCTGACCTGTGATGAATATTTGGGAACCAAACTCTATACATAGGTGGTGACATGAAAAAGCAGAAAGGTGCTGGAGAGAGAGGCAAAACAACACTTGCCAAAGGCAATCCCCATTGGTGGATCAAAGGAAACTAAAGAAGTTCTGATACCAAACCAGGAAAATCAGTCAGGTTTAAAGTCACATGAGACGCAAGAATAAACTTGTATATTTAAAAATATGCAACAACAAAAAATCTAGAATTAAAAACTAGTGTCACAATACAAATAGGAAGTGCTATATTAGAAACACTGTGAGATGTGATTGCTGAAGCTACTATTATTAATATTTTCAATATTAAAATGAATTAAATAGAACAATGACATCCATCTGCACAGTATTAATGAAGGTAAATGAAGAAATGCTAAGAGTAATGAAAAATTACATTTTAAAAAGGTAAATAATTTAAAGGAATGAAACTACATTCACCGTGGATTACAAAAAAAAGGCAGTCTAACCCACGCAATCAGAACAGCAGCTAAAACAAATTTGTGAACCATTATGAAGCTTTATGCAGTCATATAAATGACAAAGGATTCTTTTAAACACTAAAACATGTATGACTATTATAATTTTGGAAGGGGGATGACATCTGTAAAATATTTCACTGAATCACATCTCCTTTAGCAGCTCAATGCATCCTATCGGACAGGGAAGAGCTGCCTTGTCTAGGCTTTGGGATGCACCGTGCCTTTTAGAAGGCAGCCCTGGGAAGCTGGTGCTAAGCTGCACCGTCCCGAAGAGGTTGGGTGCAGAAGGCTCTCTGCCCTCGACACCCCATTTTGCAGCCACTGCAGAAGGCTCATCCCATCTGGGTGACTGTTACCCCCTGCCTCTTCCTATCCGCAGATTTGCCCCCCTGCTCTGACCCCTACCTCTTGGCACGCTCCTTAGCCTGCCTCCAGCTGTTTGCCCCCCCGTGCAGTCAGTCTCCGCCCTGCAGAGACTCTGCCCGTCCCTCCCGTCCGCTCTGCTCCGCTGCCACTTTTTACCCCCCCCCCCCTTGGGCTCACATTGCAAGCCCAGGTAAGGGCAGCGGCTTCAGCGGGTGCTAGTGAGCATGCTCCGTGGGTAAGCGCATGCTCAGTACCAGCCAAGCCGCAGACTGACGGGCGGCGGTGTTTAAGGTTCCAGCCCGGCAGCCCCGGGCAGGCTGGCCGGCGCGGAGCGGAGCGGAGCGGAGCGGGGCGTTTAGCACCACGGTCCCCTCGGGCGGGCAGGACGCGGCGGCGGCTCCCGAGGGGGGAGAGAAGCCCCGGCTCGCGGGTCCTTACCTCGCAGCCCCGACCGAGCCGCCTCCGCGGAGCCCCAGCCGCGCTGCCGCTCCAAGCCCCGCACGGTTCCAAGCCCGGCTGCTGGCTCGCGCCTCGCCGCCGCTCAATCCCCGCCGCCTCCAGGGGAAGCTGCCCGCGACTCCCCGCGGCCTCAGCGGGCAGGGTCAGCGCGGGGAGCCGGCGAGGCGCTGCCGCTTCTCCTGCAGCTAATCGCTGTCATCTGCTGGCCGCGCTGGCTGCGCAGTAATGAGGGCTCGGGGGCGGGGAGGGAGGCAAACTTTGCTGTTCCAGAGGGAAGCGGGGAGGGGGACACAGCGCGGCGGTGCGAGCGCGCGTGGGAGGAGGGCGCGGGGCGCTGCCGCCGCCGCCGCCTGCGAGCCCGGCGGGAGAGGAGCCGGCCGAGTCGCCAGTGGGCGCGGGCTGCTCGGCAGGGGCGCGTCAGCCTTCCTGACAGGTGCAGGGCGCGGAGCCGCACCTCGGCAGAGACGCAAAGAGGGACCCACGTCCGTCAGGGGCTCGGGCGGATGGCAAGAGCCGGGCTGCAAGGAGGCGGCTCTGGGAATCGGCGGGCTCCTGGTGCAGCGCCGCCCGGGAGAACACGCGGCCCGTGCGTTGCAAGGCTGAGGAAGGGGGAAAGCCCTCGCTCCTTGCTATCTAGCGCGCACAGTGGAAGATCGCCCAGGAAACAAGGCAGATAGTCTCAGCTCATTGCTCATGCCGCACATCACTGTGGTACATACCGTCAGAGGGGAGGGTAATGCCATCAGCTTCGTGTCGATCTCCTGTGTCCTCCTCCTGCGAAGGAGAGAGTCACAAATGCATTTTAGAGGATTTTGACACTGCTTCCCGGCTTTATGTCTCCAAGTCACCCGTCTGCTTAATACTGCAATGTTTCAAGTTAGGTGGAAATCAGTAAAACATCTGAAATGCGGTCTGGAGCAAACCGTAAAAAGCCAGAGTTAAGAAACTAAATTCTACACTGGGAAAGATAAGAGCTGTTTTTTCCTCTCTCACGCACATACTTGATGAGCCAATAACCTAAATCTACAAGTGTTTCATACCCCCAAGCGATACCTGCATTGCTAATTAGTTTATTTGGCTGCTGTCGCTATTTGTGCTTTAGCAAACCTTCTTACGAATGCACCTTTGAAACTAAAACCAATAACAATTATCTAGTAGTGCTACCTTTAACAAACATTTCCTTTCTAATGCGAAGCACTCTTTGTTAGACGCTGATGACATATATATTAGGTCAAATAATGCTGATATTAATGTAAAGTAATGATTCTGAAAGCTATTTCAGAATGATTTTGCTACTCCATTCCCATCAATTTATCTAAGCAGCAACACATGGCAAAAGAGACTGTTTAAGTGCACTGTATTTGGCATTCAGCAATAGCAGCATCATACTTCATGACATCAAAAAGGAAACCTCAGTAAAAAGACAGGGAGAACAAGTACTGATTCAAAATCCAGATTGAAGTGTATAAACTGCCAATTTCATTTTCGTAGCATCAGTCTATCCCTAAATGCCATGTGGGGAATGATTGGACTTACCCATCAAACTTTAGGGAAGAATGTGTCATGTCAAAAGATGCCCTTCTTCAAAATATGCTGGTTCAGACATTAACTTCTGGCAATATAATCTGGGATTCCAAATTTTGTTAGGTAGGGGGAGCCCTACCAAATGTGCCAATCTCTAGCCCATAGGAATGAACATCTTGAGGGACATAAATACGTCAAGAAATTCTACACATTAGCAGGTATTAATCATATAAGCAGTTCCACTCAGTGATCTAGAGTTATTATTTGAGTGAAAAATGCTTGGCAGGATCAGGGCCTTGACTGTTAGCACTTGACTGGAGGAAAGGTACCATAATGTTTATAAATTAAAAAAACTCACTGTCAATTCACAATTTTAGAAACTAGGCTTTGCTGTGCATTGGCAAGGCCACAACACATTACAGAATAAGAACAAAGTATTTAGAATACTGTGGGGAGTTAAGTGGCATGCTTCATTTTTAATGCTGATCACATCCATGTCTGTGAAGTAGTATAATTGGTGCCCAAGATCAAACTTACTGTGTCCCTGACACTTTAGAAGTGCCAGACTTGGGGAAAGTTACTCAAAATACTTAATTAATGCTTATGAATGCATTTAACTCAAAACCACTATTGACTTTGAATTGTTTGTCAGCTTCCTTGTCTGTCAGTCTGGTCACATTACCGCCATTGAATCCGTCCATTGGCTCCATGTCAACTATTGTATCAGATTGATAATTTTCTTCAATGCTCATTTTAACTCTGCCTCTGCTTACTTTACTGGAGATGGTAAAATTTTCATTAGCAATCTGAATGCCTCAAACTCTTTTTTTTTTAAATTAACCCTAAATCTTCATCACATAATCGCAGAGTAAAGTTTGAATTTTCTGAGGATTTTTAAGTAAACCGGTAATTAGTTTGAGTTCTAATAAATTAAAGTTCATATTATGAGTGTCATGATTTTTCAAGCCTCTGTAGGTTAAAAATTACAAACAGTAGAAAACCAGAAATGTGTACATAATGAGAGTGTGAAGGTAACTGGTGGGATTTGTAATTTTGTTAATTAACAAAAAGAAAAATATATGTATTCATATTATTCCTTGTAACACAATCCTTCTGTGCTATGATTAATCAACAGAAAATGTCAGCTACTTCCATTATTCAGTGCAATATATTCTAGCCTTTTAGAACAGTTTAGGAGAGAACACTGCTTTTTCTCATATATATCTAGTAAATGTCTCTGCATCAGAAATTGGGAGCTAACATAGAGCATAGAAAATTGATTTTGCTAGCCCCGGGGAAACCTTTTTTTCTGGCCATTCCTAACTTTTGAGTGCTTTGTAACTGTTAATGTTATTTCAATGTAGGGTTTCTGTGTGCAATTTCCTATGTTTTTTTAAAAAAGCAAACTGAAACCCACCCCCAGAAATTACATCTTGTGGCATCATCCTGACACCCGACGTGCCTCGTCAGCAGGGTTGGAACTTTTAAATCCAATTCACCATTGATTCTCAAACTTTTGTACTGGTGATTTTTTTCACATAGCAAGCCTCTGAGTGTGACCCCCCCCTTATAAATTAAAAACACATTTTTAATATATTTAACACCATTATACATGCTGGAGGTGAAGCAGGGTTTGGGGTGGAGGCTAACAGTTTGTGACCCCCCCATGTAATAACCTCACGACTCCCTGAGGTGTCCCAACCCCCAGTTTAAGAACCACATGCAATGCACCTCAGCTACTTGATGTAACAGAGTAAATCATAGTAGTAGTGTTGTCATCCTTTGTGTGAACCAGCACTAAAGGGAGATAGGACACTTTGTCAGTGTGTTTCACATATTTTGCAGACAGAAGAAAGTTGACACTCAGGAATCTTCTTAGATTTCATTTCAGATTATGAAAGAAATGTGCTCTAGTGGGTGTACATACTTCTCCTCCTGTCCCCTCCATTCCTGACCCCCTTTTGCTCCTGTTCCTTCCAATCTGTCCATGCCTCACTCCTGTCTCTTGGGCACATTCTCTGTCCAGCATCTCTCCTGCATCTCCAGGTTCCTCACTCCAGTCCCTTTGGCTAGCTAGTCCTAGTCTTCCCACCTTTTCCCAGTCTTAGTTCCCTTCCCTCCATTCCTCATCTGATCTAATACTTTCGTCCCTTCCAGCTCCTACCCCAGACTCTTGTCACCCACACTGGACACCTCATGTGATCTCTGTCCTTCCTCCTCCTCCTCCCAGTCACAGTTGTGCCCTCCACCCCCAGCTCCTTATCCTAGTCTCCTTGCCTAACCATTCTCAGCCTTCCATCTCTTCTCCTCCAACCCCAGCCACCTGATCTCACTCTTCACACAGGCTTGTCCCAGTCTCTTTGTCCCCCCAGTTATGGTCTCTCTCTCCCCCCCCCCCCCGGCCCCAACTCTTTGACCATTCTCCCTTTCACTCTCAATCCTCCCTGCCCCACCCATACAGTGGCTCCCCCAAGATCCCAGTCCCTTTCTATGGATCCTTGTCCCAATCTACTCCTTCCACACCCCCAGGTCTGGGTCTTCTTTTCACATCTGGGTCAGGCACTTTCTATGCTGCCTAGGCACCAACAGGGTAGACATTGAGAGCACAAAAGAGACCATCTCCTTACTCTCAGGTCCAGTGGCTAGGGCCATAGTGGCCCTCAGCAGCCAGGAACAGCAATAGCAGGGACAGTCCTCCCCAGCCTCAGGACTGAGCTATTCTACCTGCATACAAACTCTTCAAAGATTTAGCTGCCAAAGTCTAACATGTTTCTACTGAGCATGTGCAAACAAACCCCTCCCACCACCAGGCTTATAAATTGGTCAAATTTGGCCAATTTTTCATGGGAACATAAAAGCGTACATCCCTGGAACCAAGGTGATACCACCCCCACACACCCACACCAAATTTCAAGCCCCTAGTCCAAAGTATGGAGATGCTAAAACTTCTTAATGAAACTGTTGTAAGAGTGTTTTAACATGAACAAGACAACATCTGTCCATAATCTTGTTTTAGCTGAAACAGCCATTTTAGCTGAAACTCAAAAAATATCAGCCTAAAACAGGCACCTGGCCTGGGAAATTTCAGCCTCAACAGTAAAAGGTTTGACAAAGCTATAAGCAACCAAAAACATGGTGTTATAATAGAAAAGGTTGAGTATCCTTAACTAAAGGTGGTGCCAATAATAATAATAATAAAGCAGCTCAATCATGTTCTCTGCTTTCAAAATTTCAATGTGCTTGACAAGAATCACTGCAGATGAGGCTCTCTAGCCAAGAAAACCTGAGAGTTGGATTCTTAGGAACATTGCCAAGACTGAACAGAGCACATGAAACAATATGATAATTCTAAACAAGGGCCTGATCTAAACTGATGAGCTTCTAGAGAGATGCTGACCCATCTACACCCATTTAAGCCATTGACAGCTGGGGGCAGCCATCGCGTCTTGGAATTACTCAGCACATGCCAAGATAGGGCCTTGGGCTTGTTTATTGTGTCTCCCCCCCATTCATTCTGGTCATGTAAATACTTAAGCAGTTAAGTAATTTTGCCATACTTTCAGAACTTCAGTGGAACTTACAGTGTTTTGCTATTGCTTAAACCAGCATAAAAACAAAAATGATAAAAGTTATAGAATGCATCCAATGAAGTGAGCTGTAGCTCACGAAAGCTTATGCTCTAATAAATTTGTTAGTCTCTAAGGTGCCACAAGTACCCCTTTTCTTTTTGCGAATACAGACTAACACGGCTGCTACTCTGAAACCAGAATTTAAACAATGATTCTTAATCATAATTACAGTGTGGCACTAAACCTGCAGTCACATAAAAGAATGAACTGAACTGAAACCAATGGAATAACTCATGTGAGTAAAGTGATTAACCTACATAAGTGCTGGCAGTATTGGGCCCCAGTGTTCAGTGTAATGGCAGGCACATACTGTGTTTCCCTCCCCCTGCTGGATACTCCTGTTTGTTCTTATCTATTCTATTAGTCCCTTTTATTTCACTTCCCAGTCTATTTGTTTCTTGTATTTTAATAATTATTCGTACTGCATACTTATCTAACTGGGTACTCCTCAAGGAGAGGGGGAAACCTTGGGGGTGGGAATATTTTGAGAGGCTTCCAAAGCACATGAAAGCCTGTGATGAAATTCATCGTATCTTCCAGCATGTGCCTTACTATGCATCTGTCCTCACCTTTATTTTCTCCTCCCCACCCACCCTTGGCTGCCTCCAGGACACAAAGTTGCACAGCCAGCCTATTCTTTTCTGAGAGAAAGTCTGGGCTCCCTGTAGTGTCTACAAGTGCTTGAGTGAGAGGGTCTTCCTTGGGCTTTCACCGTCCTCTGTCAAAGCTCCATTCTCAAATTACTGCAGACTCTCTGCACTGCTGCTCAGACAGAGTACAGAAGAAATGCGTGACTATGGACCCCTTTGCCCCTTAAGAACTAAAAAGCTCCCAGACCGTTTTACTGCTGGACAGCGCACAACGAGAAGCGGGTTATCTAACGCAAGGAAATCGTGCCCCCTTCTCCTCTCGGAACTTCAGTGAATTGCAGCCGCTACAGGACAGGCTGCTCCTAGCCCTTCCTCTCTCGTTCTTGAGAATCATTAACATTGCTGCGCTTTTAAAAAGGGCAGATCGGGGAAGAAAGAAGAGAACGCACTGAAAACAGACAGCTCCGAGTTCTGTGAATTAATCTCTCTCTCCTGAGCAATAACTAATAGGCTCATCATATCCATTTAACATCTCGCTAGGATCCTTCTGGCTGCCTACATTAGCATCACTTTCCCGGGGTCTCTCTGAGTCGAAGTTCTTAAATGACTCTCAGACTTCTGCCTACACTATACAAGAAAGTGTGCAAAGCACATTCATCCCCTTAGCAACAAGCACGACACACCACAATTCTGTTTATTAATATTGGCCTTAGGCAGAGATCAGTCCAAGAATATACAAAAGTATGCACCCGAATGGCTGAGACCCCAAATTGTGCCTGTCATTGAGGCTTGATTGGGGCTCCTCAGACCGAACCCCGATGAGCCAGGTGGTTAGACTCTTTAGACAAAAGCTGCTTTCTGAACCTACATTCGGGCTGTGGCTTGAATACAGACATTTTGGGCTGTATACCACCCTTGCTCTCAGTTACTGTTTTCTCTCAATGGCTGGGGCTCTCTGATGTCCTGTCGCCTTAGCTCCCAAGGTGCTTTCTCCCCTGCCATTTTCAATTGTTGTCTGTAGTAGCTGAATAGCTGCTCATGTAGCAGGAGCGATTTTTTTTAGAATGCGAAGGATAAAATAATGTAAAATGTTCCCAGCAAACAATTTGCTCTTTCCATCATGAGTTATTCAAAATTCTGTCCTTAAAGCAATAGTTATTCCATAAAACTATGGCAAGGCAATGTTCTTTCATTTCTTTCAGATACAGTATAGATTACATAGAAAATTCTCAGTTCTATAGAGTGATAGATTTAAGCATTAACTTTAATTGATAGTAAGAGACTAAGTTTACATTACTTTTCACATGCCCTGTAACTTTTATGCAGAAGAAAATATATAGAGAGAGATAGATATAGATATATAGATATATTTTCTTGTCTGTGCTTGCTATATTATATATAATAATTATATATATAATATAGCAAGCACAGACAAGAAAAGATATCTCATTTAGTCAGCTCCTGTTGACTTAAGTGAGGCCAGGATCTTATTCTTTGTCCTTATCAATTCCCAATTTTGTAAAATGGTGTAATGTTAATTCCCTTCCCCATAAGAGTGTTATAAGGAGAAATTCATTAAAATTTGTAATGAGCTTGGTGATGGGATCCATATAAATGCATAGACTGACATCTATGCTAAGGAAAAGAAGCCACAATGTAATTAGTGTTTCACCTTGCATTTTAAAGAACCCACAGTACATTTCTAGAACATATTTGCATACCATGCAGCCTCTTATTTTCCCCCACCCTTCATTGTCTCTTAAAACATCTGGCTATTATTTTCTTCAAATTAACACTTGAGTACTAAGGGGGTACATAAAGTGCAAAGCAGTTGATTTGAATATGGGGAAACAGTGAAATTCAAGTGGAATCTGTTGTACTTGACAAATATTTATCACTAACATTATCAGATCAGTCACATGTCTTAATACAGAATCTCGTTTTGCTGTAATGATAAGCAGCATTTATGAATGTAAGAACTCAAAGCTTTCATACCAAAGCAGAACTCCAATGTGATTGTCTCAATACACATTTTTATTTGAAACATAATGCTTTTAATTATGGAAAGATTCATTTTTCCATCAAAAATTTGGAGGATGATGTCAATAAACTAAGAGGCTATGAACTACATACAAGCTAAAGCTCCAGGGACCTATTAATTCAACATTTGCATATATTTATGTATAATTTAAACTATTATGCCATAGATTTAGTCCAAAAATTCAAAGTTTGTTTATTTGGAAATGCCCAAACTCACTGAGCTCTTATGGTAAACCTCTTTTTTCATAACCAAAAATAACTGAAGACAAGACAACACATACTGATAGATCCCTACTTTTAAAAAAAAAGTAATTGATCATTTCAAGAATAGAGATACACTAGCAATGTTTGAGACACTTCCGCTCATTCTAAACTGACCAGTTGCAAGGAGAATTAGTTCAGTGCTTCAGAACACATTTTCTATATGTAAATATAATTCGGAAAAGGCCAAAATTAAATACACTTAATTCATTACATGCTGCTCCCATTGAAGTCGATAGCAGTTTTGGCATTGATTTAACTGGAAATAGGAGCTGGCCTTTAATATACTAAGCGTTGGTCTACACTAGGTGTTGAGGTCGAATTTAGCAGCATTAAATCGATTTAACCCTGCACCTGTCCACATGACTAAGCTCTTTTTTTCAACTTAAAGGGCTCTTAAAATCGATTTTCTTACTCCACCCCGACAAGGGGATTAGCGCTGAAATCGGTTTCGCTGGGTCGAATTTGGGGTACTATGGATGCAATTAGACTGTATTGGCCTCCGTGAGCTATCCCAGAGTGCTCCATTGTGACCACTCTGGACAGCACTCTCAACTCAGATGCACTGGCCAGGTAGACAGGAAAAGGCCCACGGACTTTTGAATTTCAAATTTCCTGTTTGGCCAGTGTGGCAAGCTGCAGGTGACTATGCAGAGCTCATCAGCAGAGGTGACCATGATGGAGTCCCAGAATCGCAAAAGAGCTCCAGCATGGACCGAATGGGAGGTATGGGATCTGATCGCTGTATGGGGAGAGGAATCCGTGCTAACAGAACTACGTTCCAGTTTTCGAAATGCCAAAACATTTGTCAAAATCTCCCAGGGCATGAAGGACAGAGGCCATAACAGGGACCCGAAGCAGTGCCGCGTGAAACTTAAGGAGCTGAGGCAAGCCTACCAGAAAACCAGAGAGGTGAATGGTCGCTCCGGATCAGAGCCCCAAACAGGCTTCTTCTATGATGAGCTGCATGCCATTTTAGGGGGTCCAGTCACCACTACCCCAGCCATGTTGTTTGACTCCTTCAATGGAGATGGAGGCAACACAGAAGCAGGTTTTGGGGACGAGGAAGATGATGATAATGAGGTTGTAGATAGCTCACAGCAAACAAGTGGAGAAACTGGTTTTCCCAACAGCCAGGAACTGTTTCTCACCCTGGACCTGAAGCCAGTACCCCCCAAAACCACCCAAGGCTGCCTCCCGGGCCCGCCAGGTGGAGAAGGGACATCTGGTGTGTGTACCTTTTAAAATACTATACATGGTTTAAAAGGCAGCATGTTTAATGATTAATTTGCCCTGGCATTCGTGGCTTCCCTGGATATAATCCCAAAGCCTTTGCAAAAGGTTTCTGGGGAGGACAGCCTTATTCCATCCACCATGGTAGGACACTTTACCACTCCAGGCCAGTAGCACATACCTGTTTGCCTGTGGCTGAACAGAAATGTTCCCAACTGTTAGTCACACGGTGCGGGGAGGCAAAATGCGACCTTGTAACGAAAGCACATGTGCTATGTATGTAATGTTAACAGCAAGGTTTACCGTGAAAGAGAGTACCCATTGTTCTATAAAATGCGTCTTTTTAAATGTCCCTTTTTTTTTCCTCCACCAGCTGCATGTGTTTCAAGGATCACAGGATCTTCTCGTTCCCAGAGGCTAGTGAAGATTAGAAGGTGAAAAAAAACACACACACTCGCGATGAAATGTTCTCTGAGCTCATGCTGTCCTCCCACACTGACAGAGCACAGACGAATGCTTGGAGGCAGACAATGTCAGAGTGCAGGAAAGCACAAACTGACCGGGAGGAGAGGTGGTGGGATGAAGAGAGGGCTGAAGCTGAATGGTGGCAGCAGCATGATGAGAGGAGGCAGGATTCAATGCTGAGGCTCCTGGAGGATCAAACTAATATGCTCCAGCGTATGGTTGAGCTGCAGGAAAGGCAGCAGGAGCACAGACCACTGCTACAGCCCCTGTGTAACCAACCGCCCTTCTCCCCAAGTTCCATAGCCTCCTCACCCAGACACCCAAGAACACGATGGGGAGGCCTCTGGCCACCCAGCCACTCCACCCCAGAGGATTGCCCAAGTAACAGAAGGCTGGCATTCAATAAGTTTTAAAGTTTTAAACTTTTAAAGTGCTGTGTGGCCTTGTCCTTTCTCCTCCACCACCCCTCCTGGGCAACCTTGGTAATTATCCCCCTATTTGTGTGATGAATTAATAAAGAATGCATGAATGTGAAGCAACAATGACTTTATGGCCTCTGCAAGCGGTGATCGAAGGGAGTTGAGGAGGGTGGTCAGCTTACAGGGAAGTAGAGTGAACCAAGGGGTGGGGGGTTTCATCAAGGAGAAACAAACAGAACTTTCACACCGTTGCCTGGCCAATCATGAAACTGGTTTTCAAAGCTTCTCTGATGCGCACCACACCCTCCTGTGCTCTTCTAACCGCCCTGGTGTCTGGCTGTGCGTAACCAGCAGCCAGGCGATTTGCCTCAACCTCCCATCCCTCCATAAATGTCTCCCCCTTACTCTCACAGATATTGTGGAGCTCACAGCACGCAGTAATAACAGTGGGAATATTGGTTTCGCTCAGGTCTAACTGAGTCAGTAAACTGCACCAGCGCGCTTTTAAACATCCAAATGCACATTCTACCACCATTCTGCACTTGCTCAGCCTGTAGTTGAACAGCTCCTGACTACTGTCCAGGCTGCCTATGTATGGCTTCATGAGCCATGGCATTAAGGGGTAGGTTAGGTCCCCAAGGATAACTATAGGCATTTCAACATCCCCAATGATTATTTTCTGGTCTGAGAAGAAAGTCCCTTCCTGCAGTTTCTGAAACAGACTAGAGTTCCTGAAGATGCGAGTGTCATGTACCTTTCCTGGCCATCCCATGTTGATGTTGGTGAAACGTCCCTTGTGATCCACCAGTTCTTGCAGCACTATTGAAAAGTACCCCTTGCAGTTTATATATTCGCCGGCTTGGTGCTCCGGTGCCAAGATAGTGATATGGGTTCTGTCTATGGCCCTACCACAGTTAGGGAATCCCATTGCAGCAAAGCCATCCACAATGACCTGCACATTTCCCAGGGTCACTATCCTTGATATCAGCAGATCTTTGATTGCATTGGCTACTTGCATCACAACAGCCCCCACAGTAAATTTGCCCACTCCAAATTGATTCCTGACTGACTGGTAGCTGTCTGGCATTGCAAGCTTCCACAGGGCTATTGCCACTCACTTCTCAACTGTGAGGGCTGCTCTCATCTTGGTATTCTTGTGCCTCAGGGCAGGGGAAAGCAAGTCACAAGGTTCCATGAAAGTGCCCTTATGCATGCAAAAGCTTCGCAGCCACTGGGAATCATCCCAAACCTGCAATACTATGCGGTCCCACCAGTCTGTGCTTGTTTCCCGGGCCCAGAATCGGCGTTCCACCACATGAGCCTGCCCCATTAGCACCATGATGCCCACATTGGCAGGGCCCATGCTTTGAGAAAAGTCTGTGTCCATGTCCTCATCACTCTTGTCACTGCGCTGATGTCACCTACTCACCCGGTTTCACTTTGCCAGGTTCTGCTGCTGCATATACTGGTGGATAATGCATGTGGTGTTTAATGTGCTCCTAATTGCCAAAGTGATCTGAGCGGGCTCCATGCTTGCCATGGTATGGCATCTGCAGAGAAAAAAGGCGCGGAACGATTGTCTGCAGTTGCCCTGACGGAGGGAGGGGCGACTGATGACATGGCTTACGGGGTTGGCTTACAGGGAATTAAAATCAACAAAGGGGATGGCTTTGTGAGAAACTGAATGGCTGCCTCAAGGCTAGAACTCAAAACCTCAAGGATAGAACTCAAAACTGGGTTTAGCTGGCCGTTGATTTCACAGAGGAAGGGAGGAGAAAATGAATACAAAACAAATCTGGTCTATTTCTTGTTTTGAGCCACTTCATCTATCTTTATACATCTTGTTGGCAGCAGACTGCAGTACGACCGCTAGCCATAGTCACCTCCTGGATGCTCGTCAGAAGATGGTGCAGTATGACTGCTGGCCATCATCTTCTGCTGGCTGCAGATTAAAAGACAGTGCACTACGAATAGGACTCAATTGCCATGAGACGAAACAAGGGAAATGACCTGGCTGAGTCACTCCCATGTTTGCCCAGGCGCCCAGTTAAAAGAGCACCCAGGACTACGTCGATGACGGCTACCAGTCATACTGCACTGTCTGCTGCCAAAAGGCAATAAACTGCCGCTGTGTAGCAATGCAGTACCACGTCTGCTAGCACCCAGGAGACATACAGTGACCGTTAGCTCAGCGGGCTCCATGCTTGCCATGGTATGGCGTCTGCACAGGTAACTAAAGAAAAAAGGCACAAAACGATTGTCTGCCCTTGTTTTTACGGAGGGAGGGAGGGAATGGGGGCCTGACAATATGTACCCAGAACCACCAGTGACAATTTTTTAGCCCCATCAGGCACTGGGATTTCTACCCGGAATTCAAATGGGCGGAGAAGACTGTGGGAACTGTGGGATAGCTACTCACAGTGCAACACTCTGGAAGTCGATGGTTGCCTCGGTACTGTGGGCACACTCCGCCGACTACATGCACTTAGACCATTTGTGTGGGGACACACACACTCGACTGTATAAAAACGCTTTCTACAAAACCGACTTCTATAAATTCGACCTAATTTCGTAGTGTAGACATACCCTAATACATATTCTCCTCTTACTTTGGATTTCCACCTATGCAAGTAACACTACTGAAGCATTTCAGTTTTCCTGTGAAGAAATACACTAATTAGTAAGACTCCAATAATCATGCCTGGATTATCCTGATTTTCTAACGTTTTTCATTAATATCATTTAGGTCTTTCTCTTTCTGCTCCCCACACCCTAGTCGCCCTTGAACTGTTTAAAATGTATCTCTAAATCTAATAATTCTCCCTCATGGAGCTTTGGGAGTGGCTCTACAAACTTTTATTGGCTCACTCAACAGTTTCACAAGCAGTAACCAACTCAGGGTCAATATGTTAGCTGGATTCTGCTAAAAACACATTTGCAATCTTAACTCCATTTTTGTCGGAGAATATCTGGTTAGGTCAGAAGCACTGAAAACTATCAACACAAATACATTTAATAAGTCTCTCCTTGTGAATCATATTTATAATTGCACTTAATAACTATGTTAAAATAATATTATTTAGACTGCATAGTCAATTGCTCAAAAGTCAGGAAATGACAGAATTTAATCTTCCTGGGCCAACTTAGTTCTGCCCTTTGTGCATATTCATTATGCTACAGTCTTTAGTTACATGACAATGTACTATTTCTTCCATAAGGCCTTGGTCTCTTTCAGTGCACAAGGCTGCATAGTGGTGAGGAAATGAGAACAAAAAATATTGAACATCCATCAATGAGCGGCTTTAGTCTGATTTACCGAGTACCATCCAACGCCTGCAAAGCATATAGAAATATTCATTTTACATTTTCTTTGCTAGGGCATTCATCATCATAATATCCAAGTGCCTCACAAACATTAATGAATTTACCTTCTCTGAGAGGTAAGAAAGCATAATTGTCTTTGTTTTACAGATGGAAAGCTGAGACAAAGTGGCTTGCATGAGGCTATCCAGTTAATCAGTCAGGACCAGGATTAAGGCACAAGATCTACTGCTTCCGAAAACTGTGCTCATTCCTTCAGACTACACTGCCTTACATCCAGCAATGCTAAGCATCCACTGAAGCCTCATTCACTACTCAATTCTTATTTACTCCCTGAGCATTATCCACACCAGGCACTAAATGAGAGAGGTTTTAGGAAAATGGTATGTGATCAAGTAATTGAAGACTGTATCCTAATGCAGGTAAAGAAGGGGACTGAATTAAGGTTGCACAGAGAACTAAATTGGGTATCTTCTGAGTCCACCAAAACTGCATTTTTCAGCAAATAAGTTATTAATCCAAAATTCTTTGCCTAGGTCTACTTACTACATCTGCTGTCCCAAGTTGGGAATGGGCTACTCCATTGTGCTATTTTGGGGGACTAAGAGGGGAGATAAGATTGTTGTGGTGAGCCCAGCAAGATTTCCTTCCTTCCTTCCTGCACCTGGAAGGGCTTCCTCTCCTCTCTCATACCTCAGACCTCCCCTTCCTTCTCCCTCCAGATTTTGGAAAAAGAACACACACAAAAAGAAAAATATAGCCTGATTTATACAACATGGAGAAAGTAGTTTTTGATCATTTCTATTCTACTCTAATTTATTCAGCAATCTAGAGGTTGGGCTTCTCAGGTAAATTGGTTCAGCTATTGCCCCTACCAAGTTCCAGGGAAAGTTCTCTTTTCAACTATCACCAAGTAGCAATGTTTTCTCTGTTCAAGTAGTTAGGAGAGAGTTTAAAATGTTGGTCTCATTCTATATGGAGTTTGATACAAATTAACATTTTTATGATTTTCTTTAATGTTTGAATTCCCAGAAGATGTCTTAATAAAAGTATTTAATGCTAATTTTACCATAAGGTTTTATTGTGCCCCTAACTTCTGCCATAGGTTGCGCCCTCCTATTGTTAAATCAGAAGCTATGGCAGGCCCATTGTTTAAACTGTTAGTTTAAGAAAGTTAATCCACTTAGCAAAGAACTTTGAGACCCTTAGATTTAAACAAACAAACAAACAAAAAACCACTATACTATATAGACTAGTACATATTTAATCGGATAATGAAGTTCAGATTTGGGAGGCTGAGTCTCTGCTTCTCAGACTACGTAGAAAGTAACTTAATAGGGTTTGCAATACATGAGATCATTTTATCAGTACAAAAAAGAAAATTAGTTCTTTACCTCTTACTTTTATTTCTCACACTGGATGGCATCAGCTAGTCTGGCCATTACTCAGGCTAATTTCATTCTTATGGAGGAAAGCATCTTAGATTCTTTATCACCCTCTCCTCTTCCTTCCTCCTTTGAGTTCAGGCTTCCTCTGCGGGAGTGCGACAACACCTTACTCTCACCCCAGGAGAGGACCTTTGAAGTGGACACTATACAGATCAGTAGAAAAGCAATAGTGGCACTCTTGCAGGATTAATGACATCTACAAACTTTATTTTATCAGAAATTGTCAAATTATATATGTATATAAAATTGTATGAGGGTCTGTCCAGATTGGTGTGTGCCTATCATGTTTTGGGGAATCACTCAAAACATGCCTGCCTTGTAACTTTGGGTGTCTTACACTATCCTGCTATGGCTCAGAGTTCTGACACCAGTAGCCAGCATAAAGTCTCTCCCTGGCTTCCAGAAGCTTAGCGGGAAACCATATGCTTATGCCTCAACAAGGGTCAGTGATGCTGGAACAATTTTTATGGTGAGGGGTGCCATCCATACTCAAAAACAAAGAAATATAAAATACTTGAAATACAAAATGGCCCAAATTCTGTTTTGTTCAGTTCCTTTACTTGGTGTGAGAAAGTTAGTTTGTTTTTAATGTGGTTGGGAGGAAAAGATTACTTAAATAATTATATTCAATTTCTTACATAAAGTACATAAGTAGGAGCACAAATTACAGCGGACATTTAGAGGGGAAATAAGAAGATCCAAAATGGAGTCTGAAGAGCAATTAGCCTAAAGTGTATAAACAAGATATTCTTTTAGGATGTGGGAAGCCTGTGAAATGCTTTATGGGTCTGCTTAATCACCAGGTGTTAAAGCGAACTGTTAAGGAAGACAAGGACGTAGCTGAGAAGATAAATGATTGCTTTTCTTCAGTCTTCACCACCAAGAATGTTGTGGGGATTGTTATACTGGATCTGCTCTTGCCTGATAGCAAATGTGAGGTAGTTGCAGAGGATGAGGTGACAGAAGAAAAGGTACTGGAGTAAACTGATCATTTAAAATGCAAAGAGTCACCAGGCCCAGATGGTGTAGGAGTTCTGAATGAGCTCAAGTATAAAAAGTTGAGCTGCTTCTAGAAAAAAAAAGTGCCATTTTTCTTATTAAAAACAGCTACTCTTCCAGGGGAAGCAAATTTTGTAGCTATATCTTAAAAAATAATTAAAGTCTAGGGTGACCTGGGGAATTACAGACAGGTAAGTCTTACATCACTCTTCTTCCCCTCCTCTCTCATACCTCCCCTTCCTTCTCCCTCTGGATTTTGGAAAAAGAACACACACAAAAAGAAAAGAAAAATATAGCCTGATTTATACAAAATGGAGAAAGTATCTTTTGATCATTTCTATTCTAGGAATTGATTTACTGTTGTTTCTGCACCTCATGTAGTCATTTACACCAATGGCATGTGAGTTCAAAGTGAGTGCAAATGGATACTAAATCAGAAGAGTGGTACCATGGGGCACTACCATCCAGAGTGCCCCCTTGTGGCCCTGAAGGTGCATTGCACTCCGCATCTCTGGTGTTCTCTCAGTCAATTATCCAGATTTAAGCTGGTTCAAAACATGAACCCTCTTTTGTGGAGTGTGATTTATTAAGATGTTCTGCAAAGTGTAACTCGTTTTGTTAGTTGCCTCAGGTCTCCCTGCTCCGTGTCCACATGAGTCTTGATCAGCTCTCATTGTGATTCAGGAGACCCTCCATGCCCTTTCCTGGATCAAATGATCACTCCCTCAATTCACAAGTCCTAGTTTTCCTGGTTGGAGATGGGTTGTACAGCCATTCGTAGACAAAGAACTATTCTTTTTCAGGCTTGACTGTGTCTTCAGTGTAAATTAAGCAAGGTGTGATTACAGACAATGAAAAAAAAAGCATGTTTACATGCAAGGTAAACAAAGCCATCAGGCAAGCAAGTGGGGGAAGATAACCTCTTAATATTCTCAATGGGGGATGGGGACTGCACCCTGAGAAAGCCTTCCTGCCTCTTGAACAAGGGTTAATGAACTTTAGGAAGATAAAAGCAGAGGAAACAAACCACTTTGTTCCCTTAATTTTGAATGACAAAGAGAACAGGCCTCTTTGATTCTGTGGATGTTGAATCCCTTAGTCTGGAGGACTAGAGGTGCTGGCAACTTGATGTAAGAAAGAAAAACTACTTAAGCAAAGATTGTAGTGTACTCAGATGAAGATTTAGTCTTACAAGTATATTTTCACTTGTTTGGCTTTAACCATTTCTATCCCAATTCCTTCTAATTGGCATCACTTTTTCTTGTTAATACACTTAATCTTGTTTTATTACACAACCATCTCAGTGCAGTGTTCCAAACTGGACAGTAAAATCCTCAGACAAACTAACAGACTGGTGCTGTGTACTGTCTCTTAAGGAGCAGCAAACTTGTTTGTATGAGTGCTACAGTAAGAGGGGCAACCTCTCCCATGCCCCTGTTTGCTACTGATGTAATGTAAGGCTCAATTGTCTAATCTTGCTCCATCACAAAACTACCACTGCAAAACCATCAGACAACTGGAAACAACTGAAACCACTTGGAGGTTTAACTCACAAACATAACCAAAACACAAACACAACCAGCAGAGGATGGAGCATTCTAATAAAAGAGGTAAAGACTGCTTCACTATAACAGAGGATGGGAAAGGTATTCTGTATCCTTTCACTGAGGAAATATCTTCTGGAGCAGGAGTATTTTCATGAAGGTTTGGATCTGGTGAAGCCAGGCAGCTCTGCAACAGACTGAACTTTGTGGGGGAAGCCTACTTATATAGGCAAGGTAACTTTTAATAAGGTCACCTTATTTCACATTTTTATATTTTGTTTTGAAACCACTTGTTTCCATCACTCTTGTTTCTAGTTAAATCTTTATTCTTTCTTAAATGAACCTACTTTTGTCTCATTATAAGTGATCACAGGCTGTGTGTTATACAGAAGTGGTGATTTAAGATTAAACTCAGTACACTGCTCCTCTGGAGAGGGAGGATTTCTGAGAGTGACCGACTGGTGGCAGGGGCTGGATCTCACAGGGGAATGCTTCAGAGGAACTTTGGGGCTGGGCTCCTGCAAGGCAAAGACAGGGCTGGCATAATCCAAAGTGGAATGCTTGAGTGGCTAACAGTCTGGTTGTGTTACAGCATTCAAAATTAACTGTATTAGTTCGAGAAAGGGACCTGGGCATCACCGCTGACAGCTCAAATGGAAATCTCTGCTCAGTGTAAATGCAATGCTCAATGCAAAAAACAGAAAACAAACAAACAAGGTGTTAGGGTCCATAAGGTGATGCAGTCCTTGGTTCCCAGAGAGCCATCACAGTGGTTTCTTGTTCCCTTATGTTATGGGAGATTCAGCAATATATGACTTCCAATAGTTTAAAATAATCTCTGTGAATTCATCATTGTGACTTCCCTTTCTAAATGATGAAATATTATTCTCCTGAAACCTTTGAATAGCTGGTGTTTAGTGGTTAGCACTGACAATAGTTTAAATTTCTGAATGAAGTCCCCAGATCTGGCGACACACCTAACAACTATTTCATCACCCCCCTTCGACCACTATGCTTGAAAATTTGGTTGGGTTATTTATACATACACATGACAGATTTCCAGTGTCTTTACATCAACTTTTAAAACCAGATAATGCATATTCATGCGAAAAAACATTGAATGGCAACTACTGACTAAATCATGGCCATTTAAAATCTGACCAATACATTAAGTTAATTGTACAAATAAAAATCCACTCAATCAGCAATTCATCCACTCCCTAGTAAATATGGATTTACACAAACTGTCATGGAGTTCTTGCACACATTTCCATGAAGACTTCATTTCAACATATTTCATGAAAAGAGAAGTCAGCCCATAAGAGTGTTTAAAAATAAAATGAAAAAAAGGAAATTCAAAAGTTAAGCCTGAAACTTTATCATTAACTGAACTTGGACAGTTCCATTATGTGGGAAAACATCCACTGTTTGGTGAGATTAGAAAAATGCTTACACTCACCATGTGGTAAGCTTTCTTTGCCTTTCATCCTCTGGTAGCTGTCTCAAAATGGAATGAGGGATATTCTCTCTAAGATATGATTGGGCCTTCTCTTACTTTGAGGTACCACAATAACTTTCTGATATGGCTGAGACAAATGGAAGCAAGCAAGCAGGTGAGGAAGGAGCACTATGAATCTTTCCTCATCGATCTTTCACCTCCTCCACCCTCCTTGAACTTTCATTCCTTGATCATAATCATCTCAGTCAGCATCACCAACTCACAATAGTGAATATGAGTGATGTTAGATGCCTTAGTAATAAAAAACACAAATAAATAGTCTGTAGGATCAATTCTCGCGATGAGCTTCCTATGCATTACCCTCAATCCGGGATGGATTATGATTTGTGAAGTGATTAAACATACTTGAAATTTCAAGTAATAGACTGGTTCCAAGGGGGGAAAAAGGATGGCTTTGAGACTAAAGAATAAGACTAGATCCCAGGCAATATGGAATTCCAGTGACTTTAGACAAAATTCACTTAATCTGTCTTGATAAAATATTTGAAAGTGCCTTAGTGATTTTCTATGGGATTTAGACTCTTCAGTCATTTATGCACTTTCAAAAATTTTAGCTGCAATGCCTCAGTTTTCCCATCTGTAAAATGGGGATATGTTTCTATCTCACTGGGTTCTTTTGAGACTTAATATTTGTAAAGTTCTTGGAGATCCTCTGCACAGCTACAGCAGCATCCAGCAAAGTAATGGTATTATTTTACCAGCTCATTTAAGTTTTTTAATCAGTGACTGAAGCTTATTCATTTAAATATTCATAAACAGAACCATAATACTTTCACATGAAGATAAAGTCAGCATTAGTAAAAGTGATGGGTGCTCTACTCATCACAGGTATGGTGCCTCTTCCTGGCTGTTGCAGGGAATAGCTCACCAGGCTGACACCTCTTCCTGTGGTTGCATGCTGTACCTCCACCTGCATCTCTTTGTGACTGCAGTCCCTCTCTTGCCCCAGAGGCTGCTGTGGCTTCTTTGTGATTCAACCTTCCAGCTAGGTCACTATCGTGGGGGGGATGAGGGGAGTGTTGCCACCCTGAGAGGCTCAAGCAATCTTCCTGTTCACTGTCCTATCAGTGCCACTTTCTCAGTGATTGGTTGGGAAACCCAGACCCACCCTCTACTCTCGTTCAGGGACACTCTAGTCAACAATCAAGGTCTGTTCCACCCTATATCTTGATGCATTTCCCAGAGCCCTTTCCTAACCTTCTGGCTCTCCCTACCTTCTCTGGTTCTGCCAGTTTCTCCCTTCCTTCTCCCCACGGAGCAACTGCAGCCTACAAATACTCCTCCCTCTTCCCATGCAGTGACTGCAGCCTTTCCGAGCAGCCCCTTATGTTGCCAGCTTCCTGGTTTACATAGGCCCCACCTGTTCCTGCACAGGTGAGCTTCTTGTAATTAAGGCTTCTCCCACAGTCTTAAACCTCCCCCCCTGCAGCTTGCCACCTTATAGGCTAATTGTTCCTCACTAGCCTACCTAAAACACTTTCAGGGCAAGTATCAGGAGGACACCCCATCACAGTAACACAGTAGGGCCCAGTTCTGTCATCCTTATGCACATGGAGCAGAACCTTGCTCTACAAGCAAGCCCAGTTTTCCTGAATGGGAAATGTACCACTTAACCTGAGTAAAGATTGTAAAGTGTGGCCAAATGTCTCCTAAAATCAAATACTAACATTCTGTTTTCTATTTGAAAAATCTGTACTATTTTTTCCTGAGAGAGCTACGTTAAGCATTAAGCACATTAAAGCAATCTTCCCACTCATTACAACCAGACATATGTATTTTATAAATACCATTAAAGTCATCTTTTTTCACAACAAACCTGCATGAAAAGTGCATGTGTGTTAGATGGGCTATTCTATTTGTCTACTGTTGAAATGAGAGAGTGTCCAAACAAAGCTGTCTTTGTATGTGCACACCAGGTATAGTTAAGATCTTCCCAAACCTCTCCTGAATAGGACCATGTTTATGTTGATATTTCTCCATGATAAGATTTTCCTAAAACTCAATGTTGTTGCAACGGAATCTTTGTAAATGAGGCAGAAACAACATGTCCCCTGATAAATACTACTATTATTCTCTGAGAAAAGGTGAGTGAGGTAGTATAGTTTATTGGACCAACTTTTACTGGTGAAAAAAAAAACTTTTGAGAGATTACATGGAACTCTTCTGCAGGTCTGGGAAAAGTACTTTAAGGGCTTGTCTACACTACCACCTACAGCACTGAAACTTTCCTCATTTGGGGTGTGAAAATAAAAAACAACCCACCCCTGAGCAATGCAAGTAAAGTGGCAGTGTAGCTGCACTCCCAGTGCTGGTAGCTGCGCTCCCAAGCTATTCCCCTTGTGGAGGTGGTTGTTTTACAGCTCTCTCCCAGCGCAGGAGCCACAACTACACAGCCACGTTAAAGCGCTGCCGCGACAGTGCTTTAACATCGGCTGTGTAGACATACCTTAAGTGTCACAGTTAAATACAAGGTGGAACAGATTATTCAGCATAAATATTTAACACTTATTGTGAGAGAGACCATTCAAGATGAAGTGGGCAATTAACACCTCTTTTTCTGGTGCAGTGTCCAGTGCAGAGATCTCATTATGGAAAAGGACACACAAATTCCACAAGAGAACCTGATCCAATACAGAACCCTACAAACCCTCCTACCACACACTCCTAATTGTCAACTACCACACCACACTGGAATCCAAATGGGGTATCATTAAACAATTACAACTCATACTCAGTGGAACCACATCCTGTAGGAAAGGTTTCCTGAACCCTCCCTTTTGGCCTTTAAACTACTCCCCAAACTTGTCAAGCTCATCAGAAGCAAGCTCCCTACAGATCAGGACACACCAACTCAAAGTAGCACCACACCCTACCAGAACACATTTAAAAATCTGTAGGCATAACTCCACTGCTCAATACTGCCCCACACTCCAGATCCATGGATCCTTATATGTGGTGTACTTCATCCAGTGCGCTAAATGCCCTAGTAACAATTATCACTACACTCTCCAATGAGCACTCAGAGAAAGATGATAAAAGACAATCTCCATATCATCCGTGGATGAATACCTTTCACAAAGTGATTACTCCATATCTGACCTCTCAGTCCTCATCCTCAAAGGAAATCTGCCCACCTTCAAAAGATGACCCCTGGGCCTTACATTCGAAACTCTATTAAGTCCTTGATTTTGTGTGTCTTGTTACAACAATCTGTAACCCAGTAACCCCCCCCTTTTTTTGTCCTATGATTGCAGAGGTGGTTACTGACCACTTCACCTTGAGTGGTCTCTTACAATATGTGTTAACTACTTATGCTAAGTTTCAGAGTAGCAGCCGTGTTAGTCTGTATTCGCAAAAAGAAAAGGAGTACTTGTGGCACCTTAGAGACTAACAAATTTATTAGAGCATAAGCTTTCGTGAGCTACAGCTCACTTCATGCATCCGATGAAGTGAGCTGTAGCTCACGAAAGCTTATGCTCTAATAAATTTGTTAGTCTCTAAGGTGCCACAAGTACTCCTTTTCTTTTTACTTATGCTAAGTTATCTGTTCCACCTTGTATTTAGCTGTGACACTTGGAGTACCTTTCCCAGATCTGAAGAAGAGCTTTGTGTAAGTTTGAAAGCTTTACTCTTTCATCAACAGAACTTGGTCCAGTAAAAAGGTATTATATCATCCACCTTATCTCTGTAATATCCTGGGACCAACAAACAGCTATTACAACGCTGCAAACAGCTATTATTCTCTCTCTTTGTCTGTTTTACTAACATCAGATAAATTGAAAACAATAAATTCTTGTGCAAGTTCAAAACAGCACTTGCAGTTGCACCCAGAAATTAATTAGAAGCCAATTGAGATCATGCAGCATGAGATAGATACTGCTATACATGTGGATAGACACATTCTGCACCAGCTGAAGTTTTCTGGTGGCCTTACAGTACAGTAGCATGAGAGCTCATTGCACTAATTCACTTTAAAATGCCAAGAGTATGGATCATGATGGTGAAATCTTTATTAAAGAGAGATTTAGTTTTGTATGTCAAAAGAACCTAGGCTTTTAAAGATAGGAGACGTTTATAAAAGTGTTATCCAGACAAAAACACAGAATGCAACCAACCAGGGAAGCATAGGAGATGGAAAAAGGTATCAGGCATTACTACTGTTCAGGCATCCAAAAGCAGTCAAGGATCCAATGAGATCAACTCAAGTTGCAGATATGAGTTCCTAAACATAAGATGAGTTTTGACAGTTGAGGAAGCCAATATTACTTCTGTGGTAAATCACTAAGAAGCAACGTGCTTGACAGAGATCCACTTCATTAGTCTATGTCTACATTGGAGCTAAGGTGTGATTTCAACCTCAGCTAGCACAAACATGTCTATTCCTCATCAAGCTAGAATGCTTAAAACAACAACAACAAAAAATGCCCTAAATAAATAAATAAATAGTAGTATAGCTGCAATAGCATGGGCAATTGAAAGCACTGGCATGGGCTACCTGCACCAAGTACAGTATATGAGGCAGCCTAGGAGTTGAAAGTAATTAGGAAGAAACACACAAAAGAAGCAAATTAAAATTTAAAGGTCCATTTAAAAAAAAAACAAAGAAGATTCAACATATGAAGAAAACACATTTTCATAAAGCTATTTTGTTCTAATTCTGTTGTAAGCTCTTCATTTATTGACTGGTTTGTTAAGGTTCATTAAAGACCTGTTTTAATCAAATAAATCTGGTCAGACAGGAACAAATCTTTAGGTTTGCCCCGGAGAAGAGCATGTTTTAGCCCCAGAACGTATGGCTTCTTAAGAACTTTAATATAATTGATATTTATTGCTATTGCAAACATTTATGCTTGGTTTTATTATTTTAGTTGTATTAATCACTATCTACTGTAGTTTTACTATGCACAGATAAAATCACAGAATATTTACACACCACCTTGGGTTTTCTAATTACATATTCAAACTCTATTTTATCTATTGTGTAATTTACATGAAATATGATTAAGCATTGCTTTTCTATAGGGTTTTAAAATTTAATTTGAGTGGACATGTCTCACTTCGAATTCTAATTTACTGATAAATGTTTATTTTAGCATCTGTTAGGGTCAAATCCTGCTAACTTTGAGGAAAGAAGCCTCACTGCCTTTCGGGAGACTATTTATACGAATGAGGTAAGTAGAGTCTGACCAATGTGTATCTTTTCCTGAGTAGTTATGTACAGAATGCAGAAGGTGCAGAAGGCACATTATCCTTGGTGGAAACTACTTGTGTATAAAATGTTGTCTGTCAAGAGCAGAGATGCAGCTGGAGATGATGGTGGAATTCAGGTGGGGATTTGAAAATATGGAGGAGATGAGAGGGGAAGCAAGACTGCACAGACAACTGAAAATTTGCAGGCACCTGCCAAACAACAGCCCGGGAGGGCAGACCACTAGATGAGAAGGTTGACCCACTAGTGCAGGAGAAATGGAGTTGGGGGAACAGTTTTGATGCTCTGTAGAATGAAGTAAGCAGAAAATAGAGTAGCAAGGAAGGAGAGAAAGGAAGCCACTCCCAGCAGAATAATGGAAGAGATTATGGAGATAGCCATGTACTGGAGCCAGAGGAAGGATGTGGAAGATATACAGGGAAGAGTGAGAGAAAACAGAAGACAATGATCTGCAGGCAGATGGAAGAACAGATAGGAGGGAATGTGATATGCACACCAAGAAGAGGTAGGTCTATGTGATTGGGGACCCTGATTAAGAAGAATCAACAGGCTAGTCATCAGACTGTATCCAGAGGATAAAAGGTTGTGCTGCCTGACAAAAGCAAGGATATGAGATGTGGACCTCAAACTGAAAAGGATCCTGCTGGGAGCAGAGGGAAAGAAACCCACTGATTGCCCTTCATGTGATGACAAAGGACACTGCCAATTCCTGCTGGAGTGGATCAAGGATGACTATCCAGGCTAGGAAGATTCTCAAAAGAGAGGAGGCTGGAGTGATATTCAGCAGAACTTTTCTGGTCCATAGAGCATAGCAAAGGTGTGACAACATAACAAAGAGCAACAAATGGTGCAAGTATTAGTGCTATGAGGAAGGTTTTGTGAGACAATCATTGCAAAAGACCTCTTCTTGATGGATAGATTCACCTGAGTACTTGGGGTACTCAACTTCTTGGATAAAGGCTGGCATAATTGATAAGAGTTTTAAACTAGAATATGGGGAAAAAATTGGGAGAGACTTGTTTGATCTGCACACCTGGTTTTAATACACAATTAAATGAGAATATAGAAAGTGATAGAGGAACACCAGGGGGTAGGAGTAGGGCAAGAAAAAAAAAGTTATAATATCGATGAAGTAGTAATCAGATTAGCAATACAGGGTACCCTGTGGCCTTGGGCTATTGTTCTGCTTGATATCCCGTAATGCTGGTCCTGACTTTTAATCTATTGAAAAACAGTTGCTGTGGCACAGGTGGGCGGTGGAATTTTTATAGCAAGTTGGGTGGGGATGCGGGCTCAGAAAGCAAAAAGTTGCAAACCCCTAATCTGAGCTCAGTAGCATTCAAGGCTTTAGAACAAATTTTTTAAGGAAAAATTAAAAACATGGAGGTAAACAAAATGTGATAAAATACAAAATGGTTTCACCAAAGGTAGGTTGTGCCAGACTAACCGAATATCTTTCCTTGATAATTGACTTTTCAAACAAGAGAAATGTAGTAGGTCTAATCTGGATTTAGCAAAGCATTGGTTATGATAACACATGGGAAATTTAGTTAGGATGGACAAGATGTTGAGTAATACCAGAATTGTAAGGCAGGTAAGGAATGGCAGAAGGGGAAATGACAATGGGTTGTGCTAAAAGGAAAACAAATCAGTCTGGAGATGTTACTAGTGGAATTCAAGAATAAGGAACCACTCTTATTGAATATTTTAATTAATGACTTTGGTATAAAAAAAAGAGTATGCTAATGAAGTTTACTAATGACAAAAATTTGGGCAGCATCATCACAGAAGGGGTTTGGAATATTAAAAGATCAATAAGATGATCTGGCAGCCTGTACCATTAAATTTAATCACATCTCCATTCTAAAGTGCAAGGTCATGCATTTAAGGACTAATGACAAGAATTTCTGCTATAAGCTTGGGGCTTATCAGTTGCAAATATAGGAAGAGTAAAACCTGGGTGTATTAGCTGATCACACAATGACTATGAGTCACCACTGTGATTCGGAAGTGAAAAAGGCAAATGAGATCCAAGGATGTATCAGGCAAAGTATTTTCATTAGAGATAGGGAAATGTTAATATCATTGTTCAAGGTACTGGTAAAACTGCATATGGAACACTACAATTCTGGTCATTATGTTCAAGAAAGACTAATTCAGACTGAAACAGCTGAAGAGAATAGCAACTAGAATGAACAGGGAAATGGAGAGCCTGTTTTATGTGAAGAGCTTGGACTTGATTAGCCTAGCAAAAAAAAAAAAGGCTAAGAAGGGAATATGATTGCTTTCCATAAATACAACAGGGAAGGAGAAGAGCTATTTAAACTGAAGGACAATATTGGCACAAACAAATGGGTACAAACCAGCCATGAATAAATTTAGGCTGGAAATTAGAAGGTTTCTAACCAACAGCCTCTCAATAGCGATAGTGGAGGGCAAACCACTTGTTTTAAGATGGAGATTAATACATTTATGAATGGGAATTTATGATTGGGTTGCCTGTGACAACAGGGGCCTGGACTCAATGACCTAAGAGGAAGACCATCACTACCTTAAAGGTATATCGCCAGTAAAAGTTATTTTTAAAAAAATCCCAAACAAAATGGATTGACGACTTGTGTTTTTAATAACTTCAGAATTTAAAAATTTCAGTTCTAATACCGGATTTAAATTCCTAATTGACAGTATGCACAGTGTAATGTGTTGGTAGTTTCTAACCCCAGGACAGATGATCTTCTCCGAGGGTTGCCAATTTTGATTGGACTTATTCCTGGAGTTTTCATATGACATAAATCTTTAATTAAAGATTTATCTTTAATTCCTGGAGACTCCAGGGCAATCCTGGAGGGCTGGCAACCCTACTTCCAGAGGAAGACTTCAGCCTTCTCTATGCCCTTAGGCTTTTATATAGACAGTCATGTTCATTTTTCTCTTCCTTCTGGGAGAGGACAGAGCACTTTGTTTTCTTTCAGAACATCAGGCAGTAAGTTTAATCAAATGTGTCAGTCAAAGCCCAATTTATTTTACATTAATCAATGGAAATATTTGTCAGCTAACAATATACAATCTATGTGTGTCTATGCAAGTTAAAAACAATACTCTCTTTTTAACAAGTAAAATACAATAGAGGCCAGGATGATAAATTGAGTTTAAAGAGGAAATACTATGAGAATCATCTAGCAGCTTTTAGCACATTTTAAAGCTGTCTCTCATAGGCTCAGTCCCTTTGTCAGATGTAGGATACATCCTCAGATGAGAATTTCCCATCAGTCTGAATTTCCAGGCTAGTTATGCTGTATCTTGACTTAGAAATGAAGTATGAAGGTGTCAGACTGAATGCAGTTAGTTGTTTAGGCTATGAGTCCTTGCGAAGCACATTAGTACAGAAAAATATATTTTTCCTCTTTCCTTTTCCTGTGAAAACATATATTGACATTTGCATAGGAATCATTCATTTCCCAGTATTCAGGGTCACCTTCTACTTGTCTAATTAAGTCTATTCTGGCTAAAGAATGCTTTTAATAATCAGCCAAACACTTCTGGGACCTGAGCTCTAATACAATTTAATGACAAATATTCACTGGTGGCCCGTCTACACTCTGGGAGACATACAGTTTATGGTTACAGCTTAACACAGAATGCCAACTTAAAAATATATTGAGTAAGATTCATTTTATTACACATCTTACACAAATTCTACCATAAGTTACTTATATGCAACCCCACTGAGAAGCGGAGTTGGATGTTGGTAAAAGGGCAGAATCTAACCCATTGAATCTGGCATGTAAATAATTAAACCAGCTGGTTTATAATTTACATTGTTGTGACTGCCTATTTAACCATTATTAATTTCTTTCATTTATCATGCTTATCCAATCTACTCATAACTATGCACTAAACTGCACTCTCTTCCTCCAAGGGCAGAGGAGCCAGAAGACCCACTGATCATCAGCTAGGAAAAAGCTAAAGTGGGGAATGCTGCTGCTGTGGTATCAATCTCCACTTCTGTAAAGCCCTGTAGTAAACTCTCTGTGGGGTTAGAGGTCTGTGTTGAAGGAAGAGGCAAGGCTGGTGTGCTCCTCTACATATTGTCTTCCTTTAATTGAAGATTCTTCAATTAATACTGGTCATGTCAGTATTAACCTTTGCATACCCTCTAGATCCTGCAGAGCCCACTCTCAAAGCAATCCCTGCATAGTCAATAAGAGTCCCTGGCAGCAGCAGCAGCAGCATGGATTTATTGGAGACAAGCTGAGATACCCTCTGATCATCTTCAGCCCTATCTGAGGGAGTGCAGAGGCACAGCTGGGGCCAGTACAAGCAAATCTAGGGCCCCTGGGAATGCCATCTGGCTAGCTACTCTGGTTTCTTTGATGCACCAACTTCTCCCACACTTCCTATGCCAGTAGGAGCGGTTTTGAGTCCTAGTGGAAAGGATGGGATGGGAGAGGAGTTACTGTGTCCAGAACTGCATAGGAACAGAAACAGAAGTTTCATATATAAAATGAGAAGAAGGAATCCTGAGGTGTGCTAGTCAGTCCTGCAATAAAAGGCAAAACATCCTGAAGCTATCAGAAAGCTGGCAACACAGAATTGTTCCTACACCACATTACTCCTCACTGGAGCATTAAAAGTGAGCACACTAGCTGTTCAACTTTCTCTGCGGAGATGGACCCCACCATCACGAGCCTCCTCCTGCTGCAATCTTGGAAAACTTGTCTGTAATGGCCCTTGCTTCCATGGATTTGTGGGAGATGGTAGAGATGAGTGGCGCTCATTCAGTGTGGAGACAGTCCCCCATCTTTGAGAAAATGATACAATACCATGTTGTTCCCAATAGAAACTATATTTTAAAAATTAGCTATCAGCTGTGATTAGCTCAATACCAAACAGCATTGTTAAGGAGCAACTTAGTAGAATCCTCCTGATGACTTTATGGCAAGCCATCATATGCAACTAGTTATGTATCAACAGCCTGTTAGAAAGTCACCCAGACCTCAGAGTCAAGCATTCTCCCATGGTTAAAAGCTTAATTAGGCTCTATGCTATCTGAGCCGTATAGTCACAGGGCTTGTCTGCAGTTTGGTACACACAGGGGCAACTGCAGACCCTGAAACAGTTCCCATAAATATTATTAACTTTATCAGTTCTTAAGGGTAAACTTCTACCTGTTATTGATGCAGTATTTAAATAGCAAAAGCTTGCTTAAAAATTCCTGCACCTTATAAATGCAAGTAGCTTCACTGGTGTCAGTGGAACGAATTCAAGGTGATTTGTTTCTCAGTTTATAATATAGAAGCATGGCAGGGCTGACCAGTATTTGCTTATTCATGTTGGCTACCATGTAACTATAAATTGAGGAAAATCCTGGATCTATTGAAAAGGCCATCTAGGAGTTTAGAGCTCTACAAAGTATAGCAAAAATGAAGAAGTCTGTAACGGATTGAAAAGAGAGCTGAAATTTCAATCTCTGATTGATGTGTCAGTTCCAGATGACGGAGTGCCCTTTCCCCAAGGTATTCACATAACAGGTTACACTAAATTCAGGTTTACTGAACAAATAAGAGTAGAGGCCCTCAAGATTAGATTCTATTCAGATCAAAATATTAATGGGGGAAGGGGATGGAAATGCACTGAGTGCCAAGGCATGCAGTTTTTGGACTGAAATTATTCAGAATAACCACTTGCTTGATAAGAACGTATGACTCTGCTGAAGGGGCAATTTCATTTGTAAATTAAAAGGTACGGTTATTTCTGTCATTTCACAGATCTATAGGGAAGAAAATAGAACAAACAGTTGAAGCTTAACAGTTGATGAAAAATTGAGGGGGGGGGAGAGAGTGAGAAAAAACGGAACACAAGAGCAGAGACCACGGCTTTGTTCATCTACAGCATAGTTTTTCCCCTTGGACTTCAACTTACAAAGAATCCACCATTTACTCAAATTCAAACAAGTAAGTGACCGGTGCCTCTTACAAAAGCCCCCCCCCCCCCAAAGCATTTCTTCCTATCTGACTTGGGGGGAAATTCCTTCCCAACTCCAGATATGGCAATATGTTGGATCTTGGGCACATGCTCAGTCTCCCAGACACACACATGTGAGAGAATTCAAAATATGACTCAGAGCCCTCCCTATTTAGTGACTCACCTCTGGCCATTGGAAATATTTGCTACTAGCAGTCTCAGATGGGCCACATGCCACTGTAAGCGATCTCATCATGCCATCCCCTTCATAGACTTATCCAGCTCAGTCTTCAAATCAGTTAGATTTTTTTGCCCTCATTGCTCCCCTTGGAAGGCTGTTCCAGAACTTCAGCCCTCTGATGGGTAGAAACTTTTGTTTAATTGCAAGACTAAACATGTTGATGGCCAGTTTCTATCTATTTGTTCTTGTGCCAAAATTTGGCCCTGGAGTTAAAGAACTCCATTCCCTGGTGTTTATCCCTCTGGTTTGTTTATAGAAAGCAATCATATCTCCCCTCATCCTTCTTTTGGTAAAGCTAAACAAGCCAAGCTCATCCTGTAAGGTAGGTTTTCAATACCTCGGATCATCCTAGTAGCCCTCCTTTGAACTGTTCCAGTTTGAATTCATCTTTCTTCAACATGGGAGAGCAGAATTGCACACAGTATTCCAGATGAGGATTCACCAGTGCCTTGTATAATGGTACTAACAATTCCTCATCACTGCTGGAAATACCTATCCTTATGCATCCTAGGATTGCATTAGTCTTTTTCATGGCCATGTCATATTGGCAGCTCATAGTCATCCTGTGATCAACCAATACACTCCTCTGTCGCTTCCAACTGATATGTCCACCGCTCATAGCAAAAACTTCTTGTTGTTAGTCCCCAAGTGCATGACTTTGCACTTCACTCTATTAAATTTCGTCCCATTTCTATTACTTCAGTTTTTAAGGTCATCCAAATCTTGCATGATATTCCAGTCCTCCTACATATTCACAATACCTCCCAACTTCATGTCATTCACAAATTTTATTAGCACAATCCCACTTTGTGTTCCAAGATCATTAATAAAAAAAAAGTTAAAGATTGGTCCCCAAACCAATCCCTGAGGAGCCCCACTAGTAACCTCCTTCCAGCCTGACAGTTTACCTTTCAATCTGGCCCATTGTAGCCTCCCCTTTAACCAGTTCCTTACCCACCTTTCAATTTTCATGTTAATCTTCATCTTCTTTTAATTTAACTAATAGTTTCCCAAGTGGAACTGTATCATATATCTTACTGAAATCCAGGTAGCTTAGATCTACTGCATTTCCTTTGTTTTTAAGAAAAAAAACGTTCTCAAAGAAAGATCATCTTGATCTGGCACATTCTACCTTTTGTAAACCATGTTGTATTCTATGCCACTACCCCTAAACTCCTCATTACCTTATTAAAAACTGAGACAAAGTATTTGTTTAGTTGTTGGGCCATGCCAAGATTATCTTCAATCTCCACCCCAACCTAAGTGTGGAAAAAAGTTCTCACTTTTCCCCCATACTTTCTGACCTCCAGGAGGTAGCTTTGCTTGCTGATCTGTCCCATCTTCTATTCATTGTAGGCTTTTTGTTTTCTCTTAATTGCTTGCTTGAGATGCTAGTTCCCAGTTTGGTCTGCAACCCTTCCCTATGAATTCTTCCCCCTTCCTGGGGATGCAGGGTTCAGATGAATTTACTTTAAATCAAAGTTGCAAAAGCTCATTCTCCTCCACATTCAGATCCTTGAGTTCTTCAGTCTAGTCCACTTCCCTAACTAATACTCTTAAAAAAAAAGTTTGCCCTTTTGAAATCAAGGACCCTAGTTGCAGACCTATTTTTGTTTATCCTTCCATTTAGTTTAAGTTGAATAACTCATAATCACTTGATTCAAGCTTGTCTTCTATAATCAGTTTTTCTATAAGATCTTTGCTGCTTTCGAATACTAAATCTAAAATGTCATCACCTCTTGTTGGTTGAGTGACTATTTGGTAAAGAAATCTGTCAGTTATCACATCCAGGAATATCTGGGCCCTAGGGTGACCAGATATCAAGGGTGAAAAAAAATCAGGATGGGAGAAAAAAGAAAAAAAAGCCCCAAATATCGGGACTGTCCCTATAAAATTGGGACATCTGATCACCCTACTGCCCCCTAGCATTTTTAGTAGCACTTGACCTCCAATCTATATTTGGGAAATTAGTCTCCCATAATCACACAATTCCAGGAGTATTTATTTCATTAAAAGTATTAGAGAGATTTCTATCCATATCCAAACTGGATCCTGAAGGTTCGTAGCATACCCCAAGCACTATCTCAGTAGAGTCTGTTAATTTTCTTCCCCAAAGTGATTTTGATTCACAGATTCTGTTTTATCCATTTGATTATTTGTAATTTCTTTGTAGTCTACCTCATCATTAATATACAGAACTACTCCATCACCTTTACTTTTATTTCTTCTTTCCTGAACAGCACATACCCTTCAATACCTGTACTCCAGTCATGACTACTATTCAACCATGTTTCTGTTACCCCCTATAATATCTGGTTTCACTTCCTGCATCAGTAATTCTTGTTCCTCCATTTTGTTACCCAAGCTCCTTGCATTGGTGTTCAGACATCTTAATTGTTTCGGCTTGGCTTTGCCCAAATTCCTCGCCTGATCAGGTACAGTCCTTCTACTGCCAGTATCGCCAACGTGACTATTAGTGTCATAATGCCAATGCCAATCTTTCCTCTGGATGTCCAGTATCCATCTTCCATTGTTTCTTTATCCACTGCTATATCCTCTTACTTGCTCAATATTAGAATCAGGCATGAAGATTACATAAGCATCTCCCAAATTCTTACCTTTATGCTCTTTTAATCAGTTGTGCCAACCTCCATCCCAGAAGTCTATTTCCCTTCCCACTGAACTGGAGTCCATACCATGAGAACAGTCCTCTGTCTGTGAATGCGTCCCAAGGGCGAACATCTTTAAGCTCCCCTTATAGCACCATTGCCTGAGCCATCTCTTGATCACCACATCTTGTTAATATTCACAAGAATTTATATTTCAAAGTAATTGTTGATTTCTTTAGCGTTTTTATAGATTTCTCTCTCCATACAAATTATACATGAAAGGAGAGGTCTACATTGCTTTCAAAAATGTTAACAGAACTGGTAAATAATGAATAAGTTTACATTTATACTTCCATTCAGAAGTATTCCAAAGCCACTTTACAAATTGATTTACAAAATGAACAATGAAATCCAATGCAGCCCCCCCATGGGAGAAAGAAGGTTACTGTTAAAAATACACAGCAGGAATAAGCAAAAGTTTAGTTAAGTCAGTGAATAAGAGATCAATCAGCTGAAATCATGGAGGAATTTTTTAAAGAAAATAAAATACCCAAACTAGAACTGGATCAGGATACTGAAGTTAATAGTCTGGGTTTACTTCAATGTGTTGTGGCAGAAATATAACAGTCCCATTCTCACATTCCCCTTTTTGTTTTAAAATATACTTTACATTTATTCAAAGACAAGAAAAGGAACAGAACTCATGTAGAGCTCATGACGAGAATATAAAACCAATCTACTACATATATACTGTAGAAATAATGAAAAACATGAAGGAAAATTGTTACACTAAGCAAGAAATCACAAAAAGAAGAGTACCCAAGTATCAACAGTTCCTTTGAAGGTGGAGAATCAAACACGTGCCCAGATCTATAGCATGCCTAGATCCAGTGGGCATAAAGCCAGATATGAGAACAATCATGTCAGTGTGGAAACTTTCTCAGCAACAACAGGGAGAAAAATCACTCATTGTTTAAATATTTTAACAGGAATCTCAATTAAAATTAAGTTTCTTGTAATAAATCTCAGCTGAAAACTTCAAAACTGTGCCTCTGATGAAGGAAACTATAGAAAAATCATTCCCACCAGTGCTTTCACTGCTTCATCTGCACTGCAGAGAGCCATGGTGTAGACAAAGCACTGGTAATAGAACCCACAGGTGGTAATAGCTGCAATGATTATTAGTATCCTAGAATTTCCTAGAGCACACATGGCCTTATACTGCTCTCAATTCTGCCCTTCCTGAGAGAGGAAAACATTCCTATTCCCTCCACCCCTTATCCCTCCCAGTCCTTACTAGCCAATTGATTATATTTTATGTGTCATCTGAAATTTAGCCAATCAGCAAATCAAATCTGCCTGTTTTTGCAGGTCCACATAGTTAAAGAATACTGACGACTCCCCCTCTCCCTCCCTGCACAAATAAATTATACAAATTCTTCATCCTGATACAACTAGAATCTTATGGCTACCAGCTTCTCTCAGAAACTGGAACACGTGTAAAATTTTAACTAGGGGAGTGACTGACTAGTAGAAGCAAGTAATGTAATTAGATCCAAGAAATTTAGCATGCTGGTCTGAGCGACCTTCCTACTCCTAAACAAATTAATACAGCCCAAAAACAACTCCTTAAGAACAGAACAAAAATAAGAAATTTAAGTAGCTCCTAAATGTTTTAATTATTTTTCTTTTTAAAATCCACTCCCCCCCATCTATTTTGTTCTCAATAAACTGGTAGAATGAAGCTTCTTTGTCTGTAGGCTAAAGACAAAGTGAGATAGATGTGTTCACGACATGGATACCAAGGGAGTGGTTTCCCTAGCAACAATCATCATGTGAAAGCCCTCTGAATATCCTGCTACTCCTATGACTTTTTCCAGTTTAGATACATGGATAGGTGAACTGGATACTACGTACCCAAATCAAATCAATTGCAGGCTGGGCTGAACATAAATAGATCAATGACATTGGTGAAGAAATAGTTTCTTTTATTTGCTGTTTATGTGAACTGAAGTCATGTTTTTCAAGTGTTTAACATTTTAGAGTGACTGGTGTTTTTATTTTTTACTGCCTTTTTTTTTTAAATTTAGTTTCATTTGAATGTTTCTAAAATCGGCAAATATTGTAAGGTGGTACTTTACATTTTCTCATCAGTAGTTGAGTCCAGAGTTCTAAGAAATACACTAGAACATGGAAGTCTTCTTTTAATAAGACCTATACAGTATAAGTGAATAATTACAATTTTTTACTATTTTTTCTGGCATTAGGTGGAGTCCACTAACATGAAGATGGTTTATATTGGCTCAGTGGTTTTAGAATATATTCTTGCTATCCTATAGGCAAAAATTCCTACGAAATTCAGTGTCACATTAATATAGTACAAGCTTTTGCAATGTACTTGTAATAAAAATTGTGGCCACTCTAGAATAAGTCGTCTCAACTCTGAAATGGAGCATCTTTCAAAAAGTTAAATTTATCTGGAAATCTGTGCACATCTATTTTGGGAATGGTTTATGATATAAGCACATATTACACATAATATATTTAACAGCTGATGCCACATTTTGAAAAAAAATATATTTTAGAAGCAGTTTCTGCATCTCTTTCATATTTTTGGTACTTATTTTCCTTTTTTAAACAAACCCAGACATTTTAATGAAAAAAACAAACAATATTTGTTTCTTTAGAAAGACTTTTCCTCATGGATTATTTTTATCCTGATATTGAAGTCTTGGGCCAGATGCTCAGATGCTGTACATCAATGTAGCTCCATTGAAGTAAGTGAAGCTCCATCAATTATTTACACCAGCTGAAGATCTGGCCCCTCAAGTTTCTGACAGCACAATCATTTCCAGAACAAATATAGCCCACGTAACAGTGAGATGATTCTTTGACAGGGTTACTGGCCTAGTGCATGGGCAGTGGGGAAGGGGAGAAGAGCAGACAAGATATATCTTGATTTTAGTAAGGTTTTTGACACACTCCCAAATGTCATTTTCATAAGCAAACTGGGGAAATGTGGTCTATGTTAAATTACTATAAAGTGGGTGCACAACTGGTTGAAAGACTGGACTCAAAGAGCAGTTATCAATGGTTAGTTGTCAAAACTAGGAGGTCATAGTTAGTGGGGTCCCACTTCTGGCAGCACAGTCCTGTCCGAGGTCCTGCAGCTCCCTCAGCCAGCCACACAACATTCATGCTCTTCCAGCTCTAGTGAAGAGCTGAACTCAGTCTGACCCTGCAGCTCTTATTATACTAGCCTGCTGGACCCTGATTGGCTCTCCCCCCTCCCCCCACAGCCACTCTAGGCAGTTTGGAGGACCCTCTCTACTGCCATTTTCTGGGGCAGGGTGTTGCAGGGCCATGTGGCCTCTAGCATGGGGTCTCAGAGGGTCTGGTATATCCCCTCACAATCACTTTGAATCATTGAGATTGATGGGTTATTAGACATGTCACTACTATAACTTACTCAGTTTCCACCAGCCAGATGGCAAACAAAAACACATTTAGTAAACATTTTATATCTTTTTAGTACAGGAGAGGGACCCCATTTATGTCCACCCCTTCCTTGAGTTAGTGGAATTAAACATGATTTTATTTATATAAATGTCTAAACAAAACGTAGTTATGCTTCCTTGGTTTCTTTCCCTGTTTTTCACTGGGCCTTTACCATGGACCAGGGCATTGAGCCAGATGTGCTGAGGTACTGATTAAGTCAGTAGTAGATCTAGTTAAAAATTGTCTTTTTGGGAAAAAATTGGACCCTATTTTTGATCAAAAAATTTCCTAATTCAGCATTTTTGACCCGCTCTAATCCATGTTTATGAGTCAGTAGAGCCTCTCTATTCCAGCTGCCATTTTCATCACGTTTCCTGGGCCCTGAAGAAACACTTTTGAGCAAGTCATTCAGAGGACCATCCCTCTCCTTCCCTGAGCAGTTCAGCACCACTGTTAAATCTTTTGTTCAGAAACAAAGAGAGAGGACTTTACCTTGACACATGTCAAAACCACAGTATTGACTGGCTTGTGGGAAGTCACTGTATTACTGAGGGGTTTTTCACTTCACACTTCTAGGTAACATAGGGTATAATCAGGATAAAATTTAAACTGCAATTCTGATGTTCAAGGCTTTTGTTTGTGATAAAAGTCTAACTGAACTACAGCAGGAAAAAGAAAGGTGGAGGAGGGCCTTGGATGTCCCACCCCAACTTGTAAGGCACTGTCACAGACATCAGTCATCTAGCTCTGAAACATTGCACTCTTTTGGAACTCAAAGCCATGTCTTTACTAGCCAGAGGAGTTATTGCTGAGCAGTGCTTGGTGATCTCTCTTGAGGAGTGATACCATTACCTCTGCAGTGTTCCCATCTCCTGGAACTGGCAGTGAGAAACTAAGATGGGGAAAATGTACAAGGCTATCCCAACTTGGCAGTGACGAGCTTTACCACTGGTCAGACCCAGAGAAAGATTTTACTTACATGCATTTTTTCATTTTGTAGGGCAAAGTGGATCAAAATGAACAAAATTCCAATCACAAGTGGCCTTCTTTAGCTTCTGGTTTTAGTTAGACTATCTTTATGTGGGAAGTGATAAGTGTTTATTGAAATAAATATTAGTCATAAATTCTCTATTCCTCACCTTCTACTGAATACGGCTCTTCGGCAATAAACATTTTGAGGGAAAATAAAAATATAATGCCAAGTTGTGCACCACATTACTAACAAGATGTGTTTATGCTTCTTTACTAAACTGAATCTGTTAACTTGTCAGGATTATTATAGCTTTGGGTTTATTACTGCAATTCTGAAACAATATATTTGTAAACTGTCACTACAGAAATGCAACCTTTTGATTCTAAAAAGAAAATACAAAATCAAAGCAGTTCAAGAGAGTTTTCTTTAGCACCAATGGTAAAATGTCTGAAAAACTGATGAAGTCATTCTAGATAAATCACTAGAATTGAGCAAACGATTAAAAATTCTGAGCAAAACTTCATAAAATACGCTTTTTAAATTCTCTCTCATGGGTTTTGGACTTTCATATTTTCTAATTGGGAATTTTTCCAGGGTTCAAACATGTTTTTGCAGATTGGATTGTAAAAATCCAACAAGCAGACATTTTTGTAGTTTTGAGGTTGTAGATGTTCTGTATTTCTTAGGGAAGTGCCATAGCAGCCATAGCTGACAAGCCACTTCTGAATCAACAGTTACATGGAGCAGAGAGGGCACAGGATGGCAGCAGTGCCTTTCTTTCCTTCCTATGAGGACAGGTGATGGACTGAATGCCAGCATTATCACATAACTTTGATCTCCTCTAATTCAGCATGACTTGACACTAGAGAACTATTAGCAAGCCCTGAACCAAAGGGAGATCTTTGTACTCCTCAAACACAGGCCTTCCTCCATGTTGCAGCCAGAGGCCAATGTCCTGCAGCTGGGATACCAGTTGCTGGAGTGCCGATGGGGAAGAGGAAGTCAATGCAGGGACCTCTTTTTCAGCATAATTATTAGTGGTCACCTGTTTTGGCCTTACTATTGGTTCTCCAGCTGTGAGTTCCCTTCCTCTCTACAGACAGTTGAGATGCTACAGGATCTGAGAGGGAAGTCATAAAGGTATATTATTTTAAGATGGAATTATGGGAAGCGTGTATGATGCTGAGGACACAACACTGACTATTGTTGGTTTGCCACAATATGGCAGCAGAGGGACTGTATGGAGAATCTGTGGGGGTGAATTTGCTGCTTTTTCCCTTCCTACTCAGGAGTGTGAAATGTGGCCAGCAGGGGAGGAGTCTATTACAGTTTGCTGTCTGGGAAGAGTATGATGCTGAAGGCAGTTAAGAGTGTGTATTGGGATTCAGCAGATATCAGGGCCCAAAGGTCTTTAATAGATGAAGTGTCTACAGTGATTTATTGAGCCAGGGTACTAGCTGCCCTACCAGGAACTGTCAAGACAAAATTGGTACCACAGCATGCTGGAGACCTCACAAGAGACTTACAGTTCCATTGTTATGGTGTGACAACCAAGATCCACAGTGCACTCAAAATATTATCCATTCTTCTGAAGTGTGCACTATGACACAAGGGAATAAAACAAAAGTCTCAAACTGTAGTGTTAACTTAACCAAAATATATCTAAAAATCATGTTGTGACCCTGTCTCCACTTATGCAAACCACATATACATCTAATGATGGGGAAACCTCAGAAGGTTCACACTGGTTTTTCTGAGCTGTCAAAACCTAGAGGACATTACTAGGCCATGAACTCCTCTATGCCAGAGAATCCTCTTCCACCTGTATCTGGGGTGTTTGCAAGAAAGGACTGGTAATGTGCTCCTTGCTATCAATTCTTTCATGGATGGATTGCTTTCCTCTCCAGAGTCTCTTTCATGGGCTCTGACCAGCTAGGATCGCTATCTATTAACATTCTGGGTGGACTGCAAATTCTGCTTGATTGTGAATCTATATAAATAATAAGCAACCTTCCCCACCCACACCTTTGCACCACAAACTTCACACTCCAGCAGGTGGCATCAAACTGTTTCCTACCACAAGCCTTTTTAAAAAAAAAAAATTGGCTCAGAGAGCACACACATAATACAGCCACTTCTGAGCAAATGGCTTCTGCCAACCTTCTTGAGTGCATGAAAATTAGACTTAGCCCATTGGAAAAGAAAAATACATTTGTAAGAACAAATCCAACCAAGCTGGCTTAAAATTTCAAAATGTAATGTAATTTTTCATAATTTTGTACTCATTCTAATAGCTAAAACGTTTGCATGAATTTTCAAAGAATTTCTAAGTTTCAGAGCGCCATCAAGTTACATCATGTTCATTTCATCAACATAAAAAGACTATTACAGTTAAGAAAAAAAGTTTCATAATCACTTACTCCTATTATGTGAAATATACATGGTATGTCATACCCTCATTCAGTTTCTGCAATTTCCAGTTATATCAATAGTTATTGTGCTTGTGGACTTAGAGCAGTTCATGTTCTTTAGTTTTTAGTGTCTTTAATTACCTTGAGTATCCTTCCTGACTTATATTTTTCAGATAATTGCCTTTTAAATAATGTGGGAAACTTCTTAATGCTACCTGGAAACAAAAAAACAAACAAAAAGACAGCTTATAGGTGAAATACCTAATCTGGAGCAGCAAGAAACCACCAACCCAATTGCCCTTGATTGTAATCCACTCTAAAAGAGCAAGCTATTTCCAAGGACGTACAAGACAATTCAAGAGGTCAATCTTTTATAGATGGCCCCAACTATCTCTGTTGTCTTAGTGTGTTAGGATTTATCACATAATCATTCAAGACTGGCAGCTCTTGCAGTGTAATAACATTAGAGGGCATAGGTTAGCTTGTATGCCTTTGCCAAACATTTCTCTTACATTGCTAAAACTTTTGTTGAATGTGTAAATCATGTTGACCTTATAAATGTCAGGACTACAGTGCTCCTGTTCTACAGTATAAGGAGCAATTGGGGAGTGTGAATACTAACTGTGATAACGCTGTTTTAGTGGGAAAAAACACTACAGGTGACAAGGCAGATGCCCTCTAATTACAAATATTATCGCACTTGCTTGAATGCAAAATATATATGCAAAATATCTTGTATGCAATTCCTTAAAGAGATGGTCTTCTTCACTTAAAATCTGTCACTGAACAATTTTTGAAAGGAATAAGACTCAAGTGATTGAATCTATTGGAACAAGGAGCAAATAGGCAAATATGAAAAATGGTCTGGAATCTTTCACTGGAAAAATAAGAACACATATCAGGGACTCAAAACACAGGTGCTTAAAATAATACAAACAAGCAAAGTTTCACTAACAATTCTCATAGAATGTACTAATCCCTATTAAAAGCTCAGTAAATACATTTACGTTTATGGCATAGTTAAATGAGAAGCTACACATTATTTCCATGATTTGCTGACTTGGTCTATTGCTTGCGTTACTGAGCAGTGCCCACTGTCCATACAGCATACATGAAAAATGGAAAGGTATAATGAATTTTAAAAGTTTTTTTTTTATCATGGAAGCAATAATGATAGAGTGATAAGACTAAGATCATGGGAACTGTCATATCAGACATATGAAATTCTAATTCAGGGTCCTCACACTGGCAAAAACCCTTCAGATGAAGGGAATAATATTCCATCAATGCATTGGGCATTTATGGGATGGTGGAAAAAAAACAACTCACTAATGACAAGGAAACTCCCAAAGGGAAGTCACTTAAACCTAAATTTATCAAAAGGTGAGTTGAAGGTGCAGAGTTTTGCACATTCTATGGACTCATCCCTGCCAAAACACTTGGGTTTGACACCAAAACTGAAGTCTAGACATGAGCCCATCAAGTATTCATTTGGTGATCTTTCCATCTCTGCTGACCTCAATCTCATCACATTGCATTGGTGTAAATCAGGTTAACCCCCCCCACTCCTTTTAGTCATTTCCTTTGTATTAACAGATTAATTGAGAGCAGAAATTGGCCCATAGAATTGAACTTTAAAAGACTGAGGTAGTATCAACTTAGTTTACATCAGCTAATAATTGGAAGTTTTCTAGGGAAAGATGCTGATGCACTTTAGGGCTTATCTACACAGTGGGTTTAAATATGATTGATTTGATACATGCAATACACAACCCATAATTAATCTTTTAGGTAAATAAAATCAGAATGAAAACTTTACTACAATCTTCATGGACTCAAAGCTGTACGTCTTTATGGGCCTACACCACAACAGCTTCACTATACAAGATTTAGATACCTCTCTGCGCATATAGGTGCAAAACATGGCAGAAAAAAAATCCAACATTGTGGATATTGCCTACCACACTTAAAAGCTAACAATGTCTGAATACCCTTGAGTGTGAAATAAGTTGTAGATCATACTGGAAATCAAGCTTTTGATCAGCTAGTAAAGGCTGTGTAAACACTGATTGCAAATTATAGGGGACTTCTGCAAGATACATTCCTTGGAAAGTATTTCTAATACTGATCTTATAAATCACTCAAACTGTATAGGAAAGTCTTACCAGCACCATGGTGCCTGCTGAATCTAGTTTTGGAACCTTATTTTTAAATTCTATGGTTTGGTATTGTACATTTGCAATGACTTGCTAGAAGAAGCTCTCTACTTAAAATACCATGTAGAAGGTTGTGCACCTAATTTTCCAGATTGCTGAAAACTCTTACATTGTACTGGCCACACGTTGACCATTCTTTTGCATTCTGATCTTGTGAGGTTATGCCTTCAACCTTGCCTTAAATTATAGGGTTTTTTGTGGGAGTCCAGCAACTGTCCTCTTATTGGAAATATGACAAATGAAATGAGCTATATAGTAAGCTATGTATTATACTCTGGGTTAGTTGCATTTTGTCAGCTTGACTTGACTGTATAAGAATGGCTAAATTGGGTCAGACCATCTTGGCCAGTGTCCTGTATTCCAACGGGGGCCAGTGCCAAATGCTTCAGAGGGAACAAACAGTGCAACTGAGTGATCCATCCCCTGTTGTTCAGTTTCAGCTTCTGACAGTCAGAGGTTTGGGGACACCCACAGCATGGGGCTGTGTCCCTGAGCATCTTGGCTAATAGCCATTGATGGATCTATTTTTTTTAAACCCAGTTATACTTTTGGTCTTCACAACATCCCATGGCAACAAGTTCCACAGGTTCACTTTGCATTTTGTGAAGTAGTACTTCCTTATGTTTTAAACCTACTGCTTACTAATTTTATTGGGTGACCCCTGGTTCTTGTATAACATGGAGGGGATAAATAACACTTTTCTATTTATGTTCTCCATACAATTCATGATTTTATAGACCTCTATCATTGAACATAAGAACAGCCATACTGGGTTAGACCAAAGGTCCATCTGGCCCAGTATCCTGGATTCCGACAGTAGCCAATGACAGGTGACCCAGAGGGAATGAACAGAACAGGTAATCATCAAGTGATCCATCCCCTGTCGCCCATTCCCAGCTTCTGGCAAACAGTTTAAGAGAGTTGGCAGTTTTTCCAGAGACATTATTAAAGGCACAAGAGCAAACTATCCCACTGCGTAGGAAAGATAGGAAGCATGGCAAGAGACCACTTTGGCTTAACCTGTATATCTTCAATGATCTGAAACTCAAAAACAAAAACAAAAAAAAAGAAAAAGAAAGTCCTTTTCCACAAAGAGTGGAAACTAGGTCAAATCACAAAGGATGAATACAAACAAACAAGTGTGTAGGGACAAAATCAGTAAGGCCAAGGCACAAAAGGAGGTTAAACTAGCTAGAGACAAAGGGTAAAAAGAAAGCTATCCCCTGGCCTCCGCAGAGCACTCTAGCAACTCTATTACCACTTTACTGTGTTTCCCCTCCAGTAAATGAATATTCTGTGTTCAATATAATATCGCACACCTGCACTACATTGTGAACTTTTCATTTGCAATGATAAGGGAGTCTGTTCTAGGAAGCGGTTAGCTGCAATTGTTTAGTAAAAGAAAAGAAGAGTGGACAATTTTGAGAGAAGATCTGTTTACTTGGTTGAAAGATACCAGAAAAAAAATAAACTGTAGGCTAAAATTTACTGTGGTAAATTTCTGACAATCTTTTGATCTTCAGACTTTTGTAAATTGAGGCAACTCTCCATTTAATGAAATGACCATATCAAGTAGATGCAGTTTGATGAATAGTCAAAATGGATCATGACTCAAAGAAAAGCAGATTAACAACCTGATTCATCATAGCATTATTTGAATTTCACACTGGTAATTCAATGCCAGGATAGTTCAGTAACCCAGTGGTGAAGCATTCCCAAAATACTTTGCTTGTTATACATGAAGATAAAATTTGGTTGAAGTAGAGGTTAGTGACTAATATAGATCTGGGAAAATAGATCTGGAATAACAGACAGACATCAAATGGGAGAACTTATCCATTATGAGCACTGCAATTCTTGCTTTTATCCTCTTTGCTGCAGAACTTAAGTTTGTACAACAGTTTGCAGAATGTTTTCAATATATATAAAAAAATTCAGTAAACATTTTGTTACTTTTACTATATTAGTTTTACTTATAACCACTTATGCCCCAGTGTTAGTCAGCTCCAGACCCAAGTGTAGACTATACATTAGCGGAAGGGCAAGTCAAGGAAATGTGCTTTAAGATAAGGCTCTCTATACTGCTGTGCATAGCAATGTCTTGGCTTGTGTGAATGCAGATGTGAGCCATGCAAACCTGTCCCAAGAGTCCACATTGCAAGGCTTCACATGCACCAAACCCTTTTTGCCCACACCAGCATTCTGGAACATATGCCTAGTGCTAAGATTTCCGGGTGCCTGTCTCAGGATTCTTTGTACCACAGAACAACTGGAGCCACTCTAATAACTGTTTTTTGTCATATTGTGGCAGAACTTGCCTGTCCTTTCTGGACCCCTGAGGGGAGGAAAGTTTAGCCTACCAACTTATTTAGAAGAGGCTCTTCTAGCTTGGCACATTCCTCACTTCTCTCCATTTCACACAGGACCATGGAACCATTAGATGAAGTGCTCCTGCTTGAGGAGGCATTGTTTATGCAGTAGAAAAGGCATTTAACAAGATGCTGGATGATTTTTCTGGATCTTTTTCTGAAATGAAGAAGGCAACTGGACTCAAAGGAGGATTCACTCATTGAAGAGATGGTCAGCAATGATATTGCTATAGAATCCCCATGAGTGTGCCAGTGCTTTTGGTACAGGAGAACTACAGAGGGATGACATTCATGCAGACCTGGGATGACCAGCAGTGAATCCAGAACTACTGCATGAAGAAACAACCTTTATGGAGCAGTAGGAGGAGCTCGCACAAACCTCCTGACACCAAAATACTAATCAAGAGAGGCCCTTCTGGAATAGAAGCCAGTTGCTAGCAGCCTCTGGAAGCTGACTGCCCCAGAGTGCTATAGGTCCGCTGCACACCAATTCAGTCTTGTCAAGTCACAGGGGATAGTGGAGGTTTGTGAGGTGATTAACATGGTGGTTTACCCATAGGTGGTGAGCATAAGAAATATGCCTGAAATGATAGCTGGCTTTCAGAAAAATTGGGCTTCCAAACTGTACTAGGGCCATCAATGGCACTCAAGTGCCCACAGTTTGTCTGCCAGCAGGAACAAGTTGTGATTGTATGCTTATAACCTGCTGTGCGCTGCACAGCACTGGTGATGTGAAAGACAAGTATTTCACATGGAGTGGGCTCAGGATGATGCTGTTTCAAAGACCCAGTACAGACGACTGGACATGGGGGCTGGGCCCACGTGGGAAGGGAATAAGACTGTTACTAGTTTTAGTTAGAACTGATTTTCCGGTGAGACAACACCTTGAAGATATAAATCTTAGCATTCTCAGAATGGGAAAAAAAAGATGTTTTTTCAGGCCAGTGGTGGGGTTTCCTCTTTTTACAAAAAGGTGTCTGAACAGCATATTAATGAGGTTTGGTGGGTTACCAAGATGGTCCTACAGAGACAAGGTGAGGCAATAACTTTTATTGGCCCAACTTCTGTTGGAGAGACAGACAAGGTGGTCCTAGCAAGTTTACTATCCTCTTAAATCTGACTGAGACTCAAACTCCTGCTTCATAAAAAAGTTTGCAAGTATCACCTGCCGGGAGTGGAAGAAACATCAGTGTAATGCTGAAATATGGTGAAGATAAATAGCAGCACACCTTGGTTGTCCAATACAACACTGGGAGACAAAAAAAGAAAAGAAAAAAAAGGCAGCTGTGTGTGGACTATCTAGTCATTCTTTTTAAGATAGCAAAGGAAGTTTTAAAGAGTGTCTCCAATTCCCCCCCCACCCCCCGCTTCCCTTTTCTTGACAGCCATTTTGGTTTGCGCATAGTCTAGGGAAGATGTCCTAAGCAGAAGTTGACCATAACCCAGTGCCTCACTTACCCCCCTTGATAATGTTATTGGCCATAATCCAGAACTTTCCCTTTAAAAAAACCCAACCAAACAACAATTTCCCCATTTATAAACTTGGTAGGCAGCTCTTATCAGGCTGCAGAGTGGATCCTGGGCCATGCGCCTATCCAGGTTCCTCCCCAAGTTCACCTCTGAACAGGACACCTGGGTAAGGCGACTGATCCTGGGCTTCCAGGTAGTCAGTCAGATCCTGTTCCTGGGACTACATTGTTGCATCATCCACTTGCTCTGGTTTGATAAGATCATCCAGATTCAGGACAGGTTACAGTGGGTTTTAGTGCTTGGAGTTGTGCAAACAACAGATCAAGCTCCTCCTAGCAGGATCATGTGCAGGATGTCTCACTGGATTTGCAGTTGCATCTCTGGCATGCTTCAGGTGCTTGACCTGCTCCACTGCACACCAGTCTGGTGTATGTCCACTTCCCCCAACCTTTTTGAGATGAGTTTGTAGTTGAGCAGATTCCTTGAGCTCTTGATAAAAGTCATGCTCTAAGGAGTACTCATGCCAGAGGTTCATTACCATCCTAGTATGCTCTTCTGGCTAGTTAGCAGCCCTCTGCATGCAAGGCATATTCCATGCTGTGCTGAGCTGCTCTGAAAATGATAGGGGTTTAGTAGGTTGTGTGACAAGTTGGACCCTTTAGGATAGTGCCTGATGTGCTGAGATACCACTAAGCCTACCTGTTATGCCAGCCTGGAATTCTTTTTACCTGTCTTGCTGAGCCAGGCCTCCAGCAAAAACCCTCCTCCAGCAAACACATAACAAACAGAAACCCTCCTCCAGCAAACACACAGGCAGGGCCACACCCAAACTGCAGAACGAAACAGACACTGAGATCAGTTCTGAGAAGGCTCAATGTAAGGGATGTGCCCCAGCACTCAGGTGTCAACCTTCCTTGGAGTGCAGACCCAAAGGTATATTATGAAATCCGCCTCCTCCCTCAATGTGGAGAGAAGTATGCACAATTTCTCCCCTCCCCAATTAGAAATTACAGAAACTGGGTTTAATAAGAAACAAAACAAATTTTATTAACTATAAAGGGAAGATTTTAAGCGGTTAAAGGGATAGCAAACAGAACAAAGATTACTAAGCAAATAAAACCAAACACACAAACTAAGCTTGTTTCGTGAAAGAAATTAGTTACAAATAATAATCTCTCATCCTAGATATTGTTGCAGGCAGATTACAGAAAGTCTTAAAAGGCAGATGCACTGGTCTCCAGCTTGAGACCTCAGGTCTTATTACTCACAAGCTGGACGCCCTTCCAGCTTGAGCTCAAACCTTCTTCCCCCAGTTCAGTTCTTGCTTCCAGGTCTTTTTCAGCATCTCTTTGGGTGGGGAGGCAGAGGAGAACCATGATGATGTCACTCCCTTGCCATATATAGCTCTTGTGTGAGGTGGGAATCCCTTTGTCTTCCAATGGAAAACCACTGGCATTCCAAAAAGGGAGGAGTACCAGGTGACTTGGACCCAGGTCTCTGCGTGGCTGTGGCAGCCATTGCTCAGAAGACGTCTCCAGAGTCCACAGGAAGACTGAAGCTCTTTTATAGTCAATTGTCTTTGACAATGTCCCATTAGCCCTGTCTGGCTTTTCCATTGTTGTCCCTGAAGGGCCAGTTGGGGTTGATGTCCGAAGTAATGCATTTGAAATACAGATATATAGTCACTACTCCTAACTTCAGATACAGAAATGATAGTCATCCATTTTTAATAATCACATTCAGTAAATCATAACCTTTCCAATGATCTCTCATGAGCCATCTTGCATAAAGTATCTCTCAGTGATGTCATACTTATATCATAAGCATATTTTCATACAGAATATGGAGTGACACATCACAGGGTGCATAGAAAATGAAGGGCTAAACCCTGAAAGAGCTTCCAGTGCATAGAAGATGAGTGGGCAGTTTCCTACGTAGATGGCTCAGAAGATACAGGCACAGGAAATTGTGTGAACAGCAGAGGATGGCAGTCTAGGCTCAAATGCAGGTACCTGTGCCTTTGCTACTGCAACACTACAAAGGGGGAGGTTAGAGGAATTGGTCACAGCGCAGTCTGCACACTCGCCCCCCTCTCCCCCCCCATGAGCTCAGCAGTGTGATCTACTCACCCTGAGGCATGTGCTTAAGGGCTTTGAGTGTGTATAATGGGGGAGGGAGAGGAGAAAGATTATGGGCACCTCCATACGCAGAAAGCTTACAGTATGAATTTAGCTCTACAGTTGTGCCCAAGCACACAGGGAACAAGGAAAGAGAAGGTGAAAGAGCAAGAGAGGAAAAGACAACAAAAAAGGGACAAAGGAGCAAGACAGAAGGAATAACAGAGGGGAAGAATCCATAGAGAATGGAAGAATGAGCTGCCAAATATATAGGCTTTAGAAATTGGGAAGAGGGCTTCAGATTGCTGACAGGGGAGAATGTTGGTGGAATATCTGGTTAGCATGTATTAGGGGACTAGTAGGTACTTGTTAGATTAGGAGGGGTGGGATTTTAAAATGGGGTCTGTTCTATCATCCTCCATTTCAAAGCCTTTCCCCGGCAAAGATTTCCAGTCTCCTTTCTCTGTATGTATGACTATCATTTCTCTACTCAATCAATAACTTTTACAGGAAAAGAAAGGAAACTAGAATCACTTCAAAGTTATTGACCTCCAGTCTTTGTCTCAGACCCTACTTTACTGACTTCTTTTCCCTAGCATATGGGGCTGCGCTGTCTACTGCCTTTGTTCAAATATGCATGTATTAGCTTGTAATACTTTCTGAGATGCTCAAAATGTTCCAAGAAGCATTGCACACTGCCTTGTATATATCTGAGTAGGGAATAGATTGGAAGTCACTCTACTTTGTTTATAAACAAGGGTACGCTAGATCAGAAGACAGTAAGTATTGGGCAGATTGCAATGAAACTACGATACGCCTCCCATTTCAGTACAAGTCAACTAGGACACTATGGTTGTCTCTCAAAGTTGGAATAATAACTAATAATGAAAATATTTGGCTTATTATGATTTATATTGCAGTAATACCTAAAAGGCAGAGTCAGGGATCAGGATCCCATTATGCTAGAGACTATACAAACAACATGCACAAAAACAGGCCCAGATCCAGAGAGCTTGCAATATAGGTTTATGAACAGACATAAGAAGTGGAAAAAGACAAACGGAGTGGGGGACGCAAAGTAACAGAAAATATGCGTGCATTTGCATATATAAGTAATCACAGCTGGCACCAGCCTAGCATCAGTGCCAAATGATAGTGATCTCTAGGCATCAAAAGAAAGCTAGGTTTCAAAGAGGAATTTTTTATAAAAAGGGGTGGATTTACTAATTGTGATGGGACCTTCCTCCAAGTCATAAAGAAGCTGCATAGGAAAGCAAAAAGTGGTTGTGGGAAAGTGGACAAGCAAGTGTTCAAAGCAAGTGTCACTAGTAGAGCAAAATTACTGGCTGACCATATGATAAGGAGTTAGATCGAATAGCGTGGGGGAAGCTTAAAGGTAAAGATAAGAAGCTTGCACTTGATGCAGTAGAGAAAAGGAAGCTCGGGGAGAGATGCAAAAGTGGTTGAGAGATGGGATAATGATTCATAGATATAAGGTCAGAAGGGACCATTCTGATCATCTAGTCCGACCTCCTGCACAGCACAGGCCACAGAATCTCACCTACCCACTCCTACAAAAGACCTCACCTATGTCTGAGCTATTGAAGTCCTCAAATCGTGGTTTAAAGACTTCAAGGAGCAGAGAAGCCTCCCTCAAGTCAACCATGCCCCATGCTACAGAGGAAGGCGTAAAACCTCCAGGGCCTCTCCAATCTGCCCTGGAGGAAAATTCCTTCCCAACCCCAAATATGCTCAGGGTTTAGCTGATCACCATATGGGCAAGATTCGCCAGCCAGATACTACAGAAAATTCTTTCCTGGGTAACTCAGATCCCATCCATCTAATATCCCATCTCAGGGGATTACTCCTATTTACCCTGAATATTTAAAGATCAATTACTTACCAAAATCACATTATCCCATCATACCATCTCCTCCAAAAACTTATTGAGTAGAATCTTAAAACCAGATAGATCTTTTACCCCCACTGCTTCCCTTGGAAGGCTATTCCAAAACTTCACTCCTCTGATGGTTAAAAACCTTCGTCTGATTTCAAGTCTAAACTTCCTGGTGGCCAGTTTATACCCATTTGTTCTTGTGTCCACATTGGTGCTGAGCTGAAATAATTCCTCTCCCTCTCCTGTATTTATCCCTCTGATATATTTATAGAGAGCAATCATATCTCCCCTCAACCTTCTTTTAGTTAGGCTAAACAAGCCAAGCTCCTTAAGTCTCCTTTCATAAGACAAGTTTTCCATTCCTCGGATCATCCTAGTAGCCCTTCTCTGTACCTGCTCCAGTTTGAATTCATCCTTTTTAAACATGGGAGACCAGAACTGCACACAATATTCTAGGTGAGGTCTCACCAGTGCCTTGTATAACGGTACTAAAACCTCCTTATCCCTCCTGGAAATGCCTCTCCTGATGCATCCCAAAACCGCATTAGCTTTTTTCACAGCCATATCACATTGGCATCTCATAGTCATCCTATGATCAACCAATACTCCAAGGTCCTTCTCCTCTTCCGTTACTTCTAATTGATGCATCCCCAGCTTATAACTAAAATTCTTGTTATTAATCCCTAAATGCATAACCTTACACTTCTCACTATTAAATTTCATCCTATTGCTATTACTCCAGTTTACAAGGTCATCCAGATCCTCCTGTATACTATCCTGATCCTTCTCTGAATTGGCAATACCTCCGAGCTTTGTATCATCTGCAAACTTTATTAACACACTCCCACTTTTTGTGCCAAGGTCAGTAATAAAAAGATTAAATAAGATTGGTCCCAAAACCGATCCCTGAGGAACTCCACTGGTAACCTCCCTCCAACCTGACAGTTCGCCTTTCAGTAGGACCCGTTGTAGTCTCCCCTTTAACCAATTCCTTATCCACCTTTTGATGTTCATATTGATCCCCATCTTCTCCAATTTAACTAATAATTCCCCATGTGGCACGGTATCAAATGCCTTACTGAAATCTAGGTAAATTAGATCCACTGCATTTCCTTTATCTAAAAAATCTGTTACCTTTTCAAAAAAGGAGATTAGGTTGGTTTGGCACGATCTACCTTTTGTAAAACCATGTTGTATTTTGTCCCATTTACCATTGACTTCAATGTCCTTAACTATTTTCTCCTTCAAAATTTTTTCCAGGACCTTGCATACTACAGATGTCAAACTAACTGGCCTGTAGTTACCTGGATCACTTTTTTTTCCTTTCTTAAAAATAGGAACTATATTAGCATTTCTCCAATCATTCGGTACTACTCCTGAGTTTACAGAGTCATTAAAATTCTTGCTAATGGGCTTGCAATTTCAGGTGCCAATTCCTATAATATTCTTGGATGAAGATTATCTGGGCCCCCCGATTTAGTCCCATTAAGCTGTTTCAGTTTCGCTTCTACCTCAGATATGGTAATATCTGCCTTCATATCCTCATTCCCATTTGTCATGCTACCATTATCCCTAAGATCCTCTTTAGCCTTAAAGACTGAGGCAAAGTATTTGTTTAGATATTGGGCCATGCCTAGATTATCTTTAACCTCCACTCCATCCTCAGTGTTTAGCGGCCATACTTCTTTCTTAGTTTTCTTCTTATTTAGATGGCTATAGAACCTTTTACTATTGGTTTTAATTCTCTTTGCAAGGTCCAACTCTACTCGACTTTTAGCCTGTCTCACTTTATCCCTACATGTTCTGACCTCAATAAGGTAGCTTTCCTTGCTGATTCCTCCCATCTTCCACTCCCTGTATGCTTTCTGCTTCTTCTTAATCACCTCTCTAAGATGCTTGCTCATCCAGCTTGGTCTACAATTCCTTCCTATGAATTTTTCCCCTTTCTTGGGATACAGGCTTCCGATGGCTTCTGCAGCTTTGATTTAAAGTAATCCCAGGCCTCCTCTACCTTTAGATCCATAAATTCTTCAATCCAATCCACTTCCCTAACTAATTTCCTTAATTTTTGAAAGTCACCCTTTTGAAATCAAAAACTCTAGTTGCAGATTTATTTTTGTTAATCCTTCCGTTCAGTTTGAACTGAATTAGCTCATGATCACTTGTATCAAGATTATCCCCTACAACCATTTCTTCTATGAGGTCCTTGTTACTCACCAAAATTAAATCTAAAATGGCATCCCCTCTAGTCGGTTCAGCAACTACTTGATGAAGGAATCCATCAGCTATTGCATCTAGGAAAATCTGAGCCCTATTATTATTACTAGCACTGGTCCTCCAGTCTATATCTGGGAAGTTAAAGTCTCCCATGATCATGCAGTTTCCATTAGTATTTACTTTATTAAAAACATTAGAGAGGGCTCTATCCATATCCAAATTAGATCCCGGAGGTCTATAGCACACCCCAAGCACTATCGTAGGAGAGGCTTTACTAGTTATCTTCCCCAATGTAATTTTTGCCCAGACAGACTCTGTCTTATTCATTCCATCGCTTCTTATTTCTTTACATTCTACCTCATCATTGATATACAATGCTACTCCACCCCCTTTACCTTTGTTTCCATCTTTCCTAAACAGCACATACCCTTCAATACTTGTAGTCCAGTCATGACTACTATTCCACTATGTTTCTGTTATCCCTATAATATCTGGTTTCACTTCCTGCACCAGTTGCTCTAGTTCCTCCATTACCTAGGCTCCTTGCATTGGTGTACAAACATCTTAATTTTTGCTGTTTGGCCTTGCTCACATTTTGTACCCTATTAGGCACAGTCATTCTACAGCCAGTATAACCTATTAAACTAGTATCCACACCGCCCTCGCTCCTTATATACATTCTTACTTCGTCTTCTTCCCTCTCAATGCTAAAATCTGGTGTGGAGATTACCTGGACATCTCCCAACCATCTCCCCCAAATTCCTAGTTTAAAGCTCTCTTTATCAGTTGTGCCAGCCTTGATCCTAGAAGTCTATTTCCTTCCCTACTCAGATGAAGTCCATCCCGAGAGAACTGTCCTCTGTCCGTGAATGCCTCCCAGTGGCCATACATCCCAAAGCCCTCCTTATAGCACCACTGCCTAAGCCATCTGTTGACAGTCATAATCTTGTCACACATTTGTTGCCCTTCTCTAGGAACAGGAAGGATCCCACTAAAGATCACTTGAGCCTCAATTTCCTTAAGCGTCTTCCCCAGCCTAGCATAGTCTCCCTTAATACTTTCCAGCGAGAATCTAGCCGTATCATTTGTTCCCACATGAAGAATAATTAGGGGATTCTTTCCCACTCCCTTTAGGATCCTTTTCAACCTCAGGTCTACATCCTGTATCTTAGCACCCGGAAGACAGCACACCCTTCTATTCTCTGGATCTGCTCTGGTTACAGGCCTGTCTGTTCTTCTCAATAAGAAGTCCCCTATCACATAGGCCTGCCTTTTCCTGGTGACAGTGCTATTCTCCAGTCTCTCCCCTGTTCCCTCTGGCTGCAAGTTCTTTCCATTCCTGTTTTCCCTGATAATCCTCTTCAACCCATCCTGTATCTTCCTGGGGCTCATATTTGGTGTAGTCTCCCTTGACTCTTCTGCTTTTCCTATAGGACTAGCCTCTCTTCTCTTCTTCCTTACCCTTCCACCTTCAACAAGTACCTGCTGAGCCCCTTCTTCATTTTCCAACTCTGCAAACCTGTTCCTAAGCTCTATTTCTCCTTCACTAGCCCATCTTTTCCTCTGCCTGGTTCTTTTAGTCACATGCTTCCACTGACCACTTTCCTCACCCAGTCTCCCCTCAAAATTCCGCAGCCCTGCTTCCATCCGTGAGTCTGAGCTTTTCCCTTCAGATACCTCATATCTTTGCTCCATCATCTGCTCAAACCCCTTCCTAAACTCAACCAGACTTCCCACCTGCATCTCCAAACCTCGGATCTTTTCCTCCATCAGCTCTATCAGATGGCATTTCATGCAGAAAAACCTCTTACCAGGTCCCCCCTCCACAATCATGTACATACCACAGCTTCCACATCCAGTCATCCTCAATGTGTCTTCCACCACATGAGTCATTCCCACAGCTGCCTCCATATCTGTCATTACCTTCCCACCTAAGTCCTGTTAATCTGGGAAACACAAGTCATACCAAAAAGACCACCCTCCCCAGCAAAAGCAAACCCCAAACAAGCACCACAATACAAACTCCCCTGTTTACAGCTCTGTTTGTTAGTTCCTGGGCTGCTGCCTGCCTGGCTGGCTACCTTTATAGGACCTCTAGTCAGAAGCCCCACCCCCTAATCAGGGCTCAGCTTTTCTCCCAGCACAAGGCCCCTACAAGCCTCTACACACACACACAAATACTAAAAATACAAAACCAAGTACAACTACCTTCTCATCCAACAGAACTCCCACTCAAACTCCCCTGTTTACAGCTCTGTTTGCTAGCTCCTGTGCCACTACAGCTGTCACATGATCCTTAATGGAACAGCATCTAGAGCTATTTAGCATCTAGAATTTACATTGCTGAGAAACTTTTTTAAAAAAAATCTTCCTAAGAGAATAAAATGTTCAATATCCAGGACAAATATAGTGTATCCTTTATTACTGAGGCTGAATAAAATTAAAAAAAAACCAGATGTCTAATTAAGAAATGTTCTTTAAGATTTTTTTAACATAACCCTTTCTAGGACTATTTCCAAAGGAAATCTGAATCTTGTTTTAGAACAAAACAATGAGCAAGTTTCCCACAACACGATTAGTCTCTCTGCCTTCAGTTCAACCCTACTTCCCTCTTAGTTGCTTCTCTTTATATTTTAAAACCAATTGAGACCAATTAAGTTATTTATAAAAAACTTCATAATATCACATAAATATTAAGGAATCCCCATTAAAAATAATTTACTTAACATCCAGCCATACAACTATAATTAGCTAATAAGCATAAAATTGATAACATTCCAATACAAGAACAAAAAGTTAAGAAGCTAGAGAATTGATTTCTGAAAAGACTGTTACAACAGAAATAGTCCATAGTTGCAGCTCCCCATAGCCAACCACAATTTGTTGTTAAAAATCATGAGCCAATGCCATAACTAAGTTTGTTACAAAGTGTTGCTCAAGTCCGAAAAAGTTTCTGAAAGTACTCAAGGAGATAATCTCTTAACGTGTGTTGCCATGGACCTCTTATTATTAAAGTATGGAAAGGAACTCGGATCAGGGCAACCTATTTAAACAAATAAAGCTGTGTGCTTGATACTTAACGTAATTTTAAGCTTGGTGTGTTTAAATTGCTACAGAGCATATTAATTGAAATGATGGATAATGAAACATTTTAGTACCTAGGCAACAGGGTGATCCTTTTGGCTAAGTACAATTGCATATTTTTGTTCACTGAATAGCTATATGAATACAGTTAACAATATCTACACATTATCAAAATGCATCTGCCAGATTAGTGTATGTTGATGACCCTTATTTATTCAGACTGGGATTTCAAAGGTGCCTAAACTCTCAGTGACTTTCAATGGGAGCCAAATGCGTAACTTAGCAAAACAAAAAAACAAAAACCTCAGCTTTGGTGCTCACAAAAGCAAAGCACTAACAGCTCTAGCAACAGGTTTCAGAGTAGCAGCCGTGTTAGTCTGTATTCGCAAAAAGAAAAGGAGTACCGGTGGCACCTTAGAGACTAACAAATTTATTAGAGCATAAGCTTTCGTGAGCTACAGCTCACTTCATCGGATGCATTTGGTGGAAAAAACAGAGGAGAGATTTATATACACACACACAGAGAACATGAAACAATGGGTTTATCATACACACTGTAAGGAGAGTGATCACTTAAGATAAGCCATCACCAGCAGCAGGGGGGGGGAAAGGAGGAAAACCTTTCATGGTGACAAGCAGAGCAGGTGCTCTCCACAGTACCTAACACAGCCTTGAGTGTTGTATGCCCATGTGACCAATGGTTCAAGCCTTCAGAGTTCTTCTCTTCAGTTGTTATGACTACCAATGGTACTAGATATTTGTGCATTTTTACACACAAGAGTTAGGCCTATAAGGTTTAAAAAGACAGGACCAAAGTCTTAAATGCACAGCAATAAGTCATTAAAAATGGGGTTGGTAAAACCATAAGCAGATGGTAAACTAAAAATATGATTGAAGGACAGACACCCAGCTGTCAATACTAGAAGGCAAGAGCCTATTTCAAATCCTGCTTCTTACACACGAATAGCCCCATTGAATAAAATAGGACTATTTTGCTGAACAACACATGTAACATTATGTCCCAGGGGAAAACAGAGCTGTATTCAATAATGAACCTTTTTCTAGGTACACTGTTCAAACCACTTCAAGACATATTCATTTGGTTGTTTTCTCGTGGCATAAAACAGGCTTTCACAAAATATTATCTGCAGTTTCTACTCTTTTATGAACAGTAAGCGTGCCTTTTCTTCCTTAAATAGAATTATATAGTATCAAAAACATACATTAAAAAGTCACATAATAGTTTTAAATTCAGGATTTCCATCTTATTTTTACAAGTGATTCTAATTCTAATGCCTACTTGCTAAAGGGTTTTATTTTAATTATCCATAATAAGATATTTGTGACCAGTCACTTCCACACTCAGGTCAAACCATAGCCAGGCCCCCAATCAGGTGTAAGGAAACAAAAGATCTTTTAGCTGTTGCCCTCTTCAAGCAGGCACCTCCTGCAACAGGTTTACTCAGCACCAGTAGCTAAGTCAGTCAATAGTCCCACAACAGGCTTACTTTCCCTCAGGGAGGCTCTGGCAAGCAGCAGTCTCTCAGGTTATTCCTGGTCCTAGCCAAACTTCTCTCACAGAATAAAAACTGATCTTCTTAGTCAGCTCCCAATTGAACCCTGCTTGCTCTTTTTAATCCCTCACTCCAAGCCTCACACCAGCTGTAGGTGTAGCAGGGGGGCCTTATTGAGACCACGAGAGCTCATTAAGCCTTTCCCTGCCAGAGTGAAGTTTTTGTACCCCATCACATTGTTTTATAAAGCAATGGGTTCAAACAGTATAGTGACTACATAAGTAACTGTAGTAGTCATATTCACAACAACAGCTGATAAATAGGATTGCACAACAGAAATTATTTCAGTGTGGCTGCGCTGACCATGATCCTGAGATTCTCCCTTACTCTTTTCAGAATAAGCAACTGGGATTTCCTATCCAAATGGAAGGATCCTCGACTGAACATTTAATCAAAAGGGCAGTATGCACGCACCCTGGTTAATAGTCTCATACAGTGCTTCATGAACCCAGGTTCCAGAGTGGAACTTGAACCCATTACTTTGGATCAGAGATTAGATTCTGAGAGCTACTAGTTAAACAAAATGTATGGCAACTTTGGCATTCAACAGAAGACAGCAGTTTACAATCTGAAAACAGTAACAGGAATGGATTAAGTGTTTTATTTCTCTTCTTCATTCTTTATGCAGTTTGTCATGAGAATTGTTTTCTGTCCTAATTCCAATATTTGAGGTTGTGCAAGGAGTACGTATTCATTGTCTCCAGTGTTCACTGAATCCTAATAGTGCATAGAATTATTTTGACCTCTGCAGTATATTGCATATTGAAGGGCTCGCCCTTGCTATAATGTGCTTGCTTTACCATTTACAGCTCATTAAGTGTTGGGGAACTGGTGGAATGTCCAGTTAAGTCAGAAAATATTGGAAGAGCTCAAAACAAACATATTAGAGAAAATCTACTAAGGCAATAAAATTCAAATGATCCATTCCTGTGACAAAGATTGACAAAGAGAATGGGAAGTGGCACAAAACTAATTCATTCTCACAAAAAAGTCAACAGGAGAAAACAACATTGTGTTTGAATTTTCAGATTGTAAACTTGTGGTGCTACTTGGATTCTCTAAGAGTACAATTTACAGCTTCCTTCCAAAATCTACTTTTAAGTCAGGCAGGCCTACAGTAAGTCTCAAGGATTTTTCTTTACTGAGCAAGAAAAATCAAATATGACAAGGAAATCTGAACCATTGTCTATTTGTGGTATTTTTAACTCTACATCTTTGAGAGGGGTGTGTAGATATATTCATCTGTGGATAGCTTTATGAATTTGACTGTAAAACTTTTCAGGGGAGGGACAATAACTTCCTATGTGTTTGTACAGTGCCGGTAGTACAATGAGGCCCCAGTCCCAACTTTGACCTCTGGGCACTATCATAATACAAATAAATGATTACTAATAATAATCTGTCACATTTGACTGTATACTGGTATCATTTAAATACATGATAGCTACAGTAAGAGATGTCTTCTTCCACACTTAATAGATTATATCTGAAAGTAAAGTGGAAAAAGAATTTCTGGTAGCATCTCACAGCATGGCGGAAAATAATACAGGCTACATTAATACATAGCTAAGAGTAGGAACATTCCTGGTACTGTTAATAAATAGGTTTATATGCCAAATAGAAACATACTGCATACTGAAGGAGGATGATATGTAAAGGGGCAGGCACACAACACTGTATGTATGTAAAGTAATATATATAACATCAAATATTGAAATCTCCTTTTTCACCTAAAATATAATAGAGATATAGAATATATCTTTCTAAGGTACCTAATGGTTCCCAGAGTACCTCACAGTCATTAATGTGTTTATTCTCACAACAGCCCATGATGTAGAGAGTATTACTATTATTCCCATTCTACATATTGGGGTTGGAGATGGGAGGGAGATGCAGGCAGAGAGAGACTAAGGTCACGTCTACACTGCCTGGCAGTTCAGACCACAGAAGTGCTGAGCTGTAACTCTCCCCGTGTGGATGCTGCAGGCATGAACTAAAAGGTTCCTACTTTACATTATTGTAGAGGAGGACTACACTAATGCAAATTATAGTCTGTATGGGGACACTCCCATAGTCCAAACTGAGAAATAGTATAGACTCACCCTACATGACTTGAGTAAAGTCACTCTGGGAGTTTGTTTTAGAACAGGGAAATGAAGCTGGATCTCTTGAGTCATAGGTGAGCATCTGAGCCATTGAACCACCCTTCCTTTTCCCCCTTTCCTCTCTGGTTATAAACCGTGGGTTACAATTATGATGCTGGCAGCCCAGGTCCCAGCTCATGCCAATGCCCCCAGCCTCACTGAGCACAGACAGATGCATAGCTGGGAACTGGTCTGGCTCACTGTGTGTGTTAGTGTTGTTATAACAGATATTAGTGTTATAAGAATGTATTTAGTGTTTAGACTTTATTATGCTTGTAGGATGCTGCATGTATTATTCTTATAACATTTTTACCCCACATTTGCTTTGTAACTATAACAATTTGTGCTCTAAACTGTAAACCCCCACAGTCAGGAGAGAAGCATTACCAAATGTTAAATACTAGTTTACTACAAGAGTTATCATCCCCTCTTCAGCAAAAGGTGGTCCATAGACACCAGTCAAGCTGTGGTTGAAGATTAGGGGACAAAAGACTTTGGTGATTGCTCCCCCCACACAAAAAGAAGACATACACAAATCATCCCATCAGCTTGAGCCAGGGGGAAGGGAATAAAAATCCCTGCCAGGAAGAAATTGTTATCCCTATGCTGCTTGGATTTCATGGAGAGGGCAAGCCTTCTAAGCATAAGGAAGAGATCCCCAGCTGTTTAGCTTGGGTTAGTCCTAAAGGACATATAAAGCTTGCACATTACAACAGCTTGTGTTACCTTTTGAAACCTAATACTGTAACTCATTTATGTATGTATGTATACCTGCTTTAACCTTGTAAATAACTCATTTCTTTTTCCTAGTTAATAAAACTTTAGATGGTTTATTATAGGATTGGCTACAATTGTTGTCTTTGGTGTGAAATCTGAGGTACAATTGCCCTTGGGTAAGTGACTGATCCTTTGGGACTGGAAATAACCTGAATAATGTTATGATTATTTGTGATAGGTGGTCCCTTACACCCAGACAAGCTTGCCTGGATGGCAAAACAGACTAGAGTACCCAAATCTGGGTTAAGGCTGTTATAGTGGTTCGGGAGTTCACACTTGATATTTGGTTGGTGAAATCTAATTATAAAACGCACACAGATAAATTGGGGTTTGTGCCCTGTTTCTTAGCTGTTTGTCCTGAGATTGGCATTCATGGTCATGAGCCACTCCAGACAGCTTGACAACAACATTATTTGAATTACAGTGTTTTTGTATCCTTTACTATAGTACTTTTTTAAAGGATACAACTCACCACCTGTAAGTAAATCAGAAGGATAACTATTATACCGTGCTGTATATCATTCTGACTTCCTTATCAATACAACCTTATATCAATGTTCAAATCTGTAAGATCTTAGACTGACAATTCCTAAATTCACATAATTGAATAATGAAAAGATTCTGAGAATTAAAGTGCTTTTATGTCCTGGGAAATTTTTACAGCTGCCGAGAGATCATTTTACATGTCTATCTGAAATGGGCTTGCACTATATGAAAAAAAAGAAAACTTGAATATTGTGTATTGGTGGTGAAGGGCCAAAATCCATTAATGTGTATGTAAGATCTTAACTACAATTTCTGTTAACAACTTTTCATATAGGCCTGGAGTCCACAGCTTGGTCTGGGGCATGAGGGCTAGCTAACAAAGAACAATACATGGCTAAGAGAAAGCTGGGGTGGACAGACAACCTTGTGTGTTTCGAGTCAATGAGTGGAGTCAGCATAACTCCAGATGGTGAGCCGTAATTGGGTGTCCTTATCACAAGTTACAGACACACAAAACGCTGCGAAGAGCCTCAAAGTTAACTCCCTGGTGCAGGAAGAAGACAGTGGTACAATACCCCTCAGATGCCAGACAGAGTTCAGGGAGAGGCCTAACATGATTGACATGAGTTATGACATCCTCCCCCAACGGATGTATGCCAATCCCAGTTCATAGAAATGCAAAGATAATTGTTACTGTTAAATACTAATTACTTCTTTTTTGCTTTAAATCTCCAGGAATGTACCTGTTGGTCAACTGGGAGAGCTGCTACCTCATTCCCCTGGACCCCAAAATTAGTCTTTAACCTATATACTTTAATAGGAATAGTTTGAGGGTAATTACCTGTGTATTAGCAATATGCTAAACTGAGCTATAGGTAGAGCCATTATGTAATCTTTTAGGCCATTGGCTTATTGTGCTTATCTTGTCTTGGTGCTAGAACCTATCCAGGGGCTTCGGACCTCCCACCCCGTTGCTTCTCTCCGCCCAATAAGCACCCTATATAATCTATTGTAATCAATTGTTTTGCAGTGTCTCTGAGCCTAATAAGCAAAGTGACACTCTGCCAGCACTGTGCGTAATAAACCCTTGTGCTCGACTCTACACAGTGTCCATTTCTGTTCCTTCCGAGGTGCTTATGATGTTAGGCCTAACTTGAATAAGGGATAAACATGATACAGCTGTAAAATATAAAATTTGTGTGTATCTGATTTCCTAGGTTTCATGGGAGAGTACAATTATAAAGTTTTCAGACAATACCAAGCTGGGAGGAATTGCAAGTGCTTCAGAGGACAGGATTAAAAGTCAAAATGATCTGGACAAACTGGAGCAATGGTCTGAAGTAAATAGGATGAAATTCAGTATGGAAAATGCAAAGTACTCCATTTAGAAAGGAACAATCAATTGCACACATACAAAATGGGAAATGACTGCCTAGGAAGGAGTACTGCGGAAAGGGATCTGGGGGTAATAGTGGATCACAAGCTAAATATGAGTCAACAGTGTAACACTGTAACAAAAAAAGCAAACCTCATTCAGGAATGTATTAGCAGGAGTGCTGTAAGCAAGACATGAGAAGCAATTCTTTCACTCTATTTCATGCTCATAAGGCTTCCACTGGAATATTGTGTCCAGTTCTGGGCACCACATTTCAGGAAAGATGTGGACAAATTGGAGAAAGTCCAGAGAAGAGCAACAAAAATGATTAAAGGTCTAGAAAATATGACTGGGATTGTTTAGTCTGGAGAAGACCGAGGGGGGGACATATCAATTTTCACGTATATAACAGGTTTTTACAAGGAGGAAGATGAAAAATTATTTGTTCAAGAAGCAATGGGCTTCAATTGCAGCACAGGAGGTTTAGGTTGGACATTAGGAAAAAATTCCTAACCTGTCAGGGTAGTTAAGCACTAGCACAAATCACCTACGCAGGTTTTGGAATCTCTGCCATTGGAGCTTTGAGAATAGGTTTGACAAACACCTGTCAGAAATGGTTTAGACTTATTACTTAGTCTTGCCTTGAGTGCAGGGAACTGAACTAGATGACCTCTTGAGGTCCCTTCCGGCCTACATGTCTCTTATTACAACAGACTGTCATGAGCATCATGATGGCAAATCTCAAACTGACGTGGCCTCCTTGCAAACTGAGTGCCACTCAACTCCATCTCTAGCAAGGTGCTCTGATTGTATATTATTTTGTCCATCACTGGCAATCTCCCACAGCCAAACTGGTAGAATGCTATAAATTGACATAGAATTTGGAAATATTAATTAGTGGCTATTTTCTCTAACTGCTTGTTTGAACAAATGAACTTTTACTTAAACCAGTGTGTAAAGAAGTTTTTGCTGCTGAATATGACACAAACTTACACAGATTTCATGCAATTAACCATCACATTGAAGAAAAAGTATGCAATTAAATTTTCACTAATCAAGATATTTATTTTTAATTAAAAAATGTGCTCCACTTCAAATGATTATTGAAGTGAAAAACTGTCTGTAGTAGTTTTGTACGGCTTAGGTAGGGCTGTTACAGGAAATTATAATTATACCCCCAATCCTATAAAGCCTTATGCACATTTAACTTTACTCATGCAAGTAAACTTTACTTTACTTCCAGTGAAGTCAGTGGGACATCTTACATACTTCAAGTTAATGCAGAAGTATTTACAGAAGTGGAGTCTAAACTGAAAAAACCCACATTCTTGTATAACACTTATATTTTAATACAAATATAAAATGTGGACTAGTTTGATCAACAAATTCGTAAACCTTGTATTTCTTGCTGGATAACAGTTTTGAACACAAATGGAATTCTATTTCATACCAATTCAATTGCCATGTTGGGAGAATGGCATTCATAATATACACAAGTGTAAAGTGAATTATTATTGTAAATCACTATACATAGTGGGAATTTAGGGAAAACTATTTCAATTCTACATTCATACTCCTTATTAGCAAATTAAAAAAAAAATTATAGTGGTCTAAAGTATTGCTTAAAATTAAACAAAGAAATTATTCAATATTATACTGCAGAGAGATCTAAGCTCCATTAATCTGCTAACAAAAACATATGCTATCATCTATTAAAAATAATTTCTGGTAGCATTTTGCTCCATCCTCCCCCACTCAATTACCAGAAGACACTTTTTTAAATATTCATTTATTGCAATTAACAAGCATTTAAAGCCTCATTTGTTGAAATGTTTACAAAACAGGGATACAAACAGCTTATCCACAGACAAAAACATTATCTCTTGGTATCATCTGGCATAGAATAAATCAGCTATTCATAAAGATCATTTTTGCATTTCAAGATTCTATAGAGTATGAAAAGAGGCAAAACTGAAAAAAATGATAAGCAGGTCCTGGAGACATCATGGTAAACACGGTTTGTAATGTCTGACTCAGCAGAATCTGGCGATGAGGGCTTCATTCAGCTTTCTTGGGTTCCATTTTCTGTTCTGGTATTTGGTGGATCATAAATACTATCACTTAGAAAAAACATAAATTTAATATAGACTATGCTACCATATAACCTTATGCTGTGATCTCATCAGATCTGACAAGTTAAGCAAAGTTACTTGGTCATTACTGCATAAGAGGTTGCTGATGCAGAGAGTGGTGCTAGTTGAGAAGGGAAACTCATTACTGAGCCAATAGGGAAGCAGTGTTTTTAATATCATGCCAGGGATCACTGTGCTTTGCATCTGGTGAGATGCAGATTCTTGGGCCATTCTGGGGAAGACAGGTGTCGACTGTACCGCTCCTATCTCCTATGATGTCAGTTATTAGAGTCTACCAAGGGCATTTGCTGAATCAGTCTAGAATGTGATAGGGGGGTGGAGGGAGAAAGAGGAGCAAGTGAAGCTGAGGAAGAGAGAATGAGGATATAGGGGGAGAGAGCAAAAGGAGAGAAAGGAAGATGAGGGAAAAAACAAGAAATCAAGGGCCAAGGAATAAGAGGAAGAAAGGGTAGTTTGCAATAAGTGGAGAGAGAGAGAGATTTAGGAAGCAATGGGGAAAATATAACTGGATGCAAAGCAAACACTGAGTATGACTGGGAATAGAGAGAAATATGGAAGAAAAAAGTAGACTAAAAGAAGAGAAGAACAAAAAATGGAGAACAGCAGGCTTGTTTCTTTATAGGAAATGTGCTGCAGAAATATTATAAAATAGGTATTTATTTTTAAACAATATTTTAATAGATATCATCCCATGTATTTTAATTATATTTTATTGTATAGCAACTAACATTGTAAATATATTTTAGAATATGACAAAATACAATATGGCATATAAGTCTACAAGAATGGCAAAGGCAATGAGCTTTCTCTGTTTGATATGTACAGAAGGGTTGCTACCTTGCTAGCCTGGTAAATAAACCAGGAATTATTTTACAATCATATGAGTGTCTGCATGATCATGAGCATTGTATTATGCATATATTCCTAGAGATTAATTCATATGTAATTTTGGAGAGAGTTATAGTTATAAAGTCTGATGGTATTTTTTAATATCCAAAATCTAGTAAGAGTTTCACTGAAGTTTTCTGCTCTCTCAATTATGGGGTTTTCATCAAGAATCAGATGAGCACCGAGACCCTAGATTCCTCTACTACTTATAATATGATTTTTTTATTCCAATTGCTGTTAATTAACCTACCTTTGGATGTCGGCTTCGCCACTCCACTTTTATACATCACCAATTTCCGCTGAATTTCATGATCCTCTCTTTAGGCCTAGTAGGGACTGTTTTTACATGTTGTCTTAGACCCAATGAATTTAGGATGAGGCTCAGCTCTGCCATTTGTAATCAAATTCATGTTCCAAAAAGGGTTCAATTACCTTTTCCGCTATTGATATATTCTTCTTCCATTTTTGTCTCTGCCATACTCCAACACAGATATCTGGACCTCAAATACATTACTATCTTTTATTATAGCAGTACCATGGACGTTGGTGTCCTCCAGTCACTTCCCACGCACTCCCAAAATCCATTCCCCTTAGCTCCCCCATTCTGCATTTCACTGCAGTGCCACGTGAAAGTTAAGGAGCTGAGGCAAGCCTACCAAAAGACAAAGGATGCAAACAGTTGCTCTGGGTCAAAGCCCCATACATGCCGCTTCTATGATCAACTGCATGCCATTTTAGGGGGGGATCGTACCACTACCCCACCACTGTCCATGGACACCTGCAAGGAGGGAGTTTCATGCAGTGGGGAGGAGGATTTTGTGGATGAGGAAGAGGAGGAGGAGGAGAATGCGCAGCAAGCAAGTGGAGAATCCATTCTCCCCAGCAGCTAGGACCTTTTCATCACCCTGGAGCCAATACCCTCCCAAGGTGGGTTCCCAGGTCTGGAAGCCGAAGAAGGCACCTCTCGTGAGTGCACATTTGTAACTACACTTCAGGGGTTAAAACAATTGTGTTTAATGTTTAATTTGCCCTGAAGAATTGGGGTGCATTCACAGCCAGTATAGCTACTGGAAAAGTCCATTAAGGTGCCTGGGGATGGAGCAGGAATCCTCCAAGGACATCTCCATGAAGCTCTCCTGGAGGTACTCGGAAAGCCTTTGCAGAAGATTTCTGGGGAGGGCTGCCTGATTTTGTCCTCCTCGGTAGGACAAATTACATACCAAGCCAGTAGCAAATAGTATGGAATCATCACAGCACAAAGCATGGCAACGAATGGTCCTGGGTTTTGGTCACCTTCATGCAACATTCAGTCTTTATCTTTCTGTGTCAGCTTCAGGAGAGTGATATTATTCATGGTCTTCTGGTTGAAATAAGGGAATTTTTGTAAGGGAACAGTAAAAGGACATGCTGGGCTGTTTGTGCTTGGCTAAAAGGGATCATCCCTGAGAATAGCCATGCGGTGGGGTTGGGGGGAGGGATGTTCTGCACATCCACCCCAAAACCACAGCCCCTCCTTTTAAATGGCAAACCCAACTGGTATTTTTTGCTGTGGGAAAGGAGGGCGCTGCAATTTGAAACCATTCCCACATGTTATGAAGGTGGAAGAAGCCAACCCCGCGTACCCTTTGGCTTACAATGGCTGCTTGGAAACTGAATTCTGTTGCCCAGCCATGTGTGATGTGTCACCATACCGGCAGGTGCTCAATATAAAAGGCAAAATGCCACCTTGTACCTAAAACACATGTGCTGTCTTCTGTGAATTGCTTGATTCACTGAGAAAGAGTCTCCCTTTTGTTCTCAGAAATGTATAATAAATTTTACTCTCCCTTTTTATCCCCCTTGCAGGTGCAAACTATTCTATGCTCCCCGTATCATCTCTGTCCCTGAGGTTATCGCAGATTAGAAGGCAAAAAAAATGCACTTGCAGTGATGTGTTTTCCGAGCTCATGCAGTCCTCCTGCACTGACAGGGCACAGCTGAATGCATGGAGGCATTCGGCTGCAGAGTCCAGGAAAGCATTCAGTAAGCATGATCAGAACACCCAGGAGGCAATGCTGAGGCTAATGGGTGAGCAAATGGACATGATCAAGCATCTGGTGGAACTGCAGGAAAGGCAACAAGAGCACAGACCCCAGCTGCATCCACTGTATAACCGCCTGCCCTCCTCGCCACGTTCCATATCCTCCTCACCCAGATGTCCAAGAACGCGGGATGTGGGGAGGCTCTGGGCACCCAGCCACTCCACTCCAGAGGATGGTGCAAGCTACAGAAGGCTGTCATTCAAACAGCTTTGATTTGTAGTGTGGTTACAATAAGCAACGTGGCCTTGTCCTTCCCTCCTCCTCCACCCCATCTGGGCTACCTTGTCAGTGATCTCCCTTTTTTTTTAATAAATACAGAATGCATGGATTCAAAACAATAGAAATTTTACTTCCTTTGCCAGCTGTGGTCGAAGCGGGGAGGGGGATTGGCTTATAGGGAAGTAAATTCAACAAAGGGGGTGGTTTTGCATCAAGGAGAAACACACAAATTGTCACATCTTCGCCTGGCCAGTCATGAAACTGATTTTCAAGGCCTCTCTGATGTGCAGCACGCCTAGCTGTGCTCTTCTAATTGCCCTGGTGTCTGGCTGCCCAAAATCAGCTGCTAGGTGATTTGCCTCAACCTCTCACCCCGCCATAAACATCTCCCCCTTACTCTCACATATATTATGGAGCACGCAGCAAGCAGCAATAACAATGGGAATATTGTTTGTGCTGAGGTCTAACCTCGTCAGCAAACAGCACCAGTGAGCTTTTAAATGTCCAAAGGCACATTCTACCACCATTCAGCACTTGTTCAGCCTATAGTTGAACTGCTCCTTACTACTGTCCAGGCTACCTGTGTATGGCTTCATGAGCCATGAGAGCAAAGGGTAGGCTGGGTCCCCATGGATAACTATTGGCATTTCAACATCCCCAACAGTAATTTACTGGTCTGGGAAGGAAGTCCCTTCTTGCAGCTCTTTAAACAGCCCAGAGTTCCTAAAGATGCAAGCATCATGCACCTTTCCCGGCCATCCCACATTGATGTTGGTGAAACATCCCTTGTGATCCGCCAGCGCTTGCAGCACCATTGAGAAGTACTCCTTGCAGTTACATACTGGTTGGCAAGGTGGTCCGGTGCCAAGATAGGGATATGTGTTCCGTCTATTGCCAAACCACAGTTATGGAATCCCATTGCAGCAAAGCCATCCACTATGACCTGCACATTTCCCAGAGGATTGATAGCCTTGATAGCAGCAGCTCAGCGATTGCGTTGGCTACTTGGATCACAGCAGCCCCCACAATAGATTTGCCCACTCCAAAATGATTCCCGACTGACTGGTAGCAGTCAGGCTTTGCAAGCTTCCTCAGGGCTGTTGCCACTAGCTTCTCAATTGTCAGGGAAGCTCTCATCTTGGTATTCCTGTACTTCAGGGTGGGGGAAAGCAACTCACAAAGTTCCAGGAAAGTGGCCTTATGCACGCAAAAGTTTTGCAGCCACTGGGAATCATTCCATATCTACACCATTATGCAGTCCCACCAGTCTGTGCTTGTTTGCCGGGCGCAGAATTGGCGCTCCACTGTATCAACCTGCCCCACTGCCGTCAATTGCCACATCCCATGCTTTCAGGAATGTCCAAGTCCTCCTCACAATCATCCTCGTGCTGGAGTCTCCTAGCCAGGTTCTGCACATAGTGTAGAATTAATGTGCGAGATGTTTAAAATGCTCACAGCAGCAGCACTGAGCTGAGTGGGCTCCGTGCTTGCCATGCTATGGAGTCTGCACAGGTAATCCAGGAAAAAAGGTGCAAAATGATTGTCTGCTGTTGCTTTCACAGAGGGAGGGGAGACTGATGACACGTACCCCAAACCACCCACAACAATGTTTTTGCCCCATCAGGCATTGGGAGCTTCACCCAGAATTCCAATGGGTAGCAGAGACTGTGGGCTTGTGGGATAGCTACCCACAGTGTGCCACCCCGTGAGTCAATGCTAGCCATGGTATTGAGGATGGACTCCACCGGCTTAATGCGCTTAGTGGGGATATACACAATCGACTGTATAAAATCACTTTCTAAAGATCGACTTCTATAAAATCGACCCAATTTCGTAGTGCAGACAAACCCTTAGTTTGATACTGTACCTCCTTCCATTCCCAGGATTCCCAGGAGCAATTTCTCTTTTGCATAGCTCAAGACATGAGGCTAGGGTCAGAAAAATATTAAAGAAGGTTCATAAGTTGAATATTGAAAAATACTAGCGATAAGCCCAGGTCAAACTCCAGATTCAAAAACTCTGGAGGTGAGATCCTCACTCCTGTGCCAAGTGCTACGCAATGGGTAAAATGAAAAGAATGATGAAAAAGGGCTCTAAAAGCCCTGACTCCAGCTAGAGGAGCATTTGCTCAGTGCAAGCACTACACAAGACAGATATAATGCTGACTCTTGAGAACCTCCCTTAAGCCTGACACCTGGGGCCAGAAAGGGTGTGTCAGCAATGGTGCCACTGCACCTAGGGCTGCTGAGTTTCTGAACCCATAGGGCAGGCTTGAGAGGTCATGATTTGGCCAGCTGCTCTCTTAGAAGCACAACACAAAATCTTACCCTGGATTCTAGAGATGTTTGGATCTTATTCAGGCCTATTCAATAAAACCAACCAATCAAGCCAAAAAAGATGTAAATTTACAAATTAATTGGTAACACAGCTAACTAATCTGATAAAAACATTGCTTTGTTAAAGTAAATGTATTTTCCATACCAAAATACCTTTTATAAAACAGAGCACTCAAACTAGTAACTGCTAAGGGAGCAGTACTGGGGAAAGAATCCAATGGCCATACACCAAGTAGAGCTGGGCAAAAAAATTTGGCTGCAACTTTTTTGCCAAAAAAATGTAGATTTGACTCCACCAAAACATTTTGTGAATTATCCAAATTGTTTTGGTAGAATTCTCCTCTCACCTAAAAAAACAACCAACCAACCAACCAACCAACCAAACCCAAAACAAAAAAGCCTAAAGAAACCAAAACATGAAGTTTCAATATTTTCAAAACAAAATGTTTCCATTTCAAAATGAAAAGTCATTTGGAATTTATTTCAGTTTTATTTTAAAAAATATAACACATTTTAAAGAGATCAAATCCAAAAGAAAACATTTTGTTTCAGGTCAAACAAAATGTTTTACTCAACCCCAAATTATTTCTTTTCCTTAATGTTTCGATTCACCACTATTTTGTCAATTTTTCGCAAAAGCTAGTGAATTGAAAAGCCAGTTATATACACAACTTTAATACTAAGGTTATTATACATTTAACTTATTCCCACTGTATTCAATAAAACAAATAATTTGGCCTAACTGCTCCTTTTCATTTCTACAAGAGGAACCCAAGCCTGCAAAGTGATGGGAGGGTCTGTTAGGTCTGCAGCATCCTCCCCACTTCATCAGAACTCCATGAAAACCTTATCACAAGTGCCCCCTCATCAGGGTCTGCCAGCGCTGTGTGGGGCTGGTGAAAGGAAGGAGCCACATTTCCCCTTCCAGCCCATTGAACCTTGGCCTGCATTATTTTTTCCATATACTTCCTGCTATGATTCCTCAGAGCAACTGTGGCTACACAAATCAGATGTGAAGAATTATAACATTCAAAAACCAGTTGGAGAACACTTCAATCTCTTTGGTCACTCGATTACAGACTTAAAAGTGGCAATTCTTCAACAAAAAAATTTCAAAAACAGACTCCAATGAGAGACTGCTGAATTGGAATTAATTTGCAAACTGGATACAATTAACTTAGGCCTGAATAAAGACTGGGAGTGGATGGGTCATTACACAAAGTAAAACTATTTCCCCAGGTATATTACCACCCCCCATTGTTCCTCAGACATTCTTCTCAACTGCTGGAAATGGCCCACCTTGATTATCACTACAAAAGTTTCCCCCCCCCACTCTCCTGCTGGTAATAACTCACCTTACCTGATCACTCTCGTTACAGTGTGTATGGTAACACCCATTGTTTCATGTTCTCTGTGTATATAAATATCCCCACTGTATTTTCCACTGAATGCATCCGATGAAGTGAGCTGTAGCTCATGAAAGCTTATGCTTAAATACATTTGTTAGTCTCTAAGGTGCCACACGTCCTCCTGTTCTTTTTGCGGATACAGACTAACACGGCTGCTACTATGAAACCTGTGGCTATAGGGGAAGGGTAATATTTGGAGGTGCAAACCTCCTGTCCCTGATGGAAAAATCTGAGAAGACCTTGAGCTCACTCACATAGATATTACTGAGGGAGGGGATAATCCAGGACAAAGTGAAGAAGCAGATATTTTTGGCACTTGTATTAGTTCATTGACTGTAATTCATTTATTTTTAACTAAGCTTAGCTTTTTTCCTACTTGCTTGAATTTGTTTAACATTTTCTATACAAATTCAACCTATCTTTGTTTGTAATTCCACTCCTGTTGCACATAACCCATCCCCTTCTTGCTTCAGACCAGTGGGTGTTGCAAAGTTCAGCATTGCAATGCCAAACTTTTAGGTTCCTTGAAAATCACTTGAATCCACAACATTGAGTTTAATGCATAGGTACCCTCTACAATGCATGGGGAGAGACAGGTGCCTGAAAATGGGATTTACAAAACTAGCATGCTAGGTGACTCCCTGCCTCAACTAACCAATGGAAGATGTCAACAAAAGGGAAAAGTGCTGTGTCCTTAGTCCTTCCCTTCTTATGGAGTTAGGCACCTAAGTCTGGGCTGCAGGAAGGGATCCATCTGTTTGCGATCCACAGCCAGGAACCCTCTCCTGGAGTCAGGTGCTTAAACTGTTTCTTGCAAGAAATGGCTTAGACACCTACCTAACTCCACACAAAAGAGCTGTGGTGGGAGGCGGAGGCAGTGGCAACCTCTCTTACAACCTTTAGGGTACTCACCTGGGATATTGGACACCCCAGTTTAATTCCCCCCTCTACCTGAATCAAGGAATTTAAAGAAAGGTTCCCTACCTCTCAGGTGATTCCCTATTAGACTATGGGAGACTCTGATGTGGGGTCTCTCCATCTCTTTTGATGAAGCTGTTCCACTTTGTATAAAATAGTTAAGCATTAATTGGAGAACGACACTTTCCTCCAGTGGATGGAGTACACATATGAGAATTGGGAATCCCCCTGTTCAAATCTTTTCTGCCCTCCACCTGAGGGAGGCTTTGAACCAGGGTTTCCCACAGCCTGGGTGAGTACCCTCACCACTGGGCAAAATGTTACAAAGGAGACCACTGCAGCAGTTGCTTCCTTTAACATCCTGCCCTGTCCCCTGCCTGTGTTAGCCATTTTGTGTGGAGCTAAGCATGCTCAGAGCACGCTCATTGCAGGTGAAACAGGCATTGACACGCCTATCTCCACCTGGTTTGAGGATCATCTGGGGGTTAGGTGTGATACCTGGACACCTGCCTGAGCAAGCAGTGCACATGTTCTATGGGCACCTAAATTTATGCCTCTGTACCTTTATAGATAAAATGTATTTACTGAGTGAGTTTATGTGCCTGCGGGGATATATAGCAGTTGAGCAGGGCTTTTGTGAATTGCAGTAGCTCCTAAATCTGGGGTCTAGGCATCTATGTCTTTTTGTGGATCTAAGCTCAGGAGCTCAACCCATATTTGCCCTATTTTGCTCCAGTTTGTTCCACTAGGGCAAATGGGTGGTGTCAAAGAATTTCCTGAGTTGGTATGCTTTCCCTCACTGAACGATGCCTATTCAGAGTGGTTAGTACTAGACAGCCATAGGTTTGGGGGCTTTTTTAAGTCTATCTGCCCCGGTCAAGCAATTCATTTTTCCTCCCCAAAGTGGAGGAAATTAATTACAGCAAGTAGGTTTGAGTTTGAAATATATTTTAAATATTTAATTGTCTTTTCTATTGTAAAAAGAGGGAAAATGGTTCTTCTAATGTAAAGGATGACTTAGAATAGAGCATTGTAGACTGACAGTTTCACATATTTATGTAAATGGAAATATAAAACTTAATGCACCATGCCAATTTTCATTGTGCTTATCATCTGCTTCCCTGAAATAAAAACAGAACAGCTCTAATGCAAACCTAGTGAATTTAACTTTGTCAGAAATTAGCTGAAGAAGTTTTTCCCTGTCCTCCCCTCCACTCACTGCTACATATGCCTTTGCTATTGACACCCCATGTGAATAAAACGATCTTGGTATACAAATAAACAGTTGAGACTCTCTAGAGGGACATTATTCTCATTCAGTAAATGTAATTTCACTAATTCAATAAGCGTAATTGTCTTTTCCAGATCAGTCCATGCTTTGTTGTAAATTTTACACCTTTCTAGGTGGCCAGTTTGTTGTAAATGATACACTGAAATGTCAATGTATTTTCCAATTCTAAGAGAATAAGCTGTAAATATTTAAGAACAGGTGACTTGATTTTTATATCTGTATCTGACTTACTTGCTAACAGTATATTTTCTTTTATACTTTACTTAAATACTTTTTCATTTTGCTCTTACCTGCAAATAATATGGAATAGAGACACCCCACCTACACAATTCCAGACACTAGTGTTCACTGTTGCCACACACATGCACACAAATAAACTCTAAGCATTTATCTAAGCAGTGATAATTATATGCCTCTCTCTATAAGTAGAATATGCTTTAAAAATTTAAACAGTGTGGTAAATTAGCTTGGTAGAATCTCCATACTGCATTTAGAAACATGCCTATTTCAGGTTTCAGAGTAGCAGCTGCGTTAGTCTGTATTCGCAAAAAGAAAAGGAGTACTTGTGGCACTTTAGAGACTAACAAATTTATTTGAGCACAAGCTTTCATGAGCTACAGCTCACTTCATCCGATGAAGTGAGCTGTAGCTCATGAAAGCTTGTGCTCAAATAAATTTCTTAGTCTCTAAGGTGCCACAAGTACTCCTTTTCTTTATGCCTATTTCAAAGAACAACATTCGAGACATTCGAGGCTTGTCTGAAAATTGCTTTATGATGTGTTACAATAGATTAGCACCTTTGCCTAATGTTAAATTTTCTAGAAAACTATTATTTAATTTCTAACATGAAGTAAGATGTTCTTTTTATTACTTGCAATAAAATCCTAAAGTAGCCATAGTTACAGAGCTCTTAAAGAGCCAGAAAGTCTTTCTGGCATTTAACAGCATCACAGAGAGCAACACGAACAGAGCAAAGTAACTACAATGTGTTGTGGTGTTTGAGTCAATTCACCATATCATTGTACTATAGCATCACAGCACAGTGTCAGAACATCACAACATAATTATTTTGTTGCCCGAGGTCACTCTATTCAGTGCACTCTCACACTTTGACTACTAATACATGGGAATGAGCATGGCCTTTTCCTCTCTCTCTCTCCTGGGAAGGAAATGTTTCTCCTTGCCCACCAAACTGTTGGGTGGAAGAATGAGGGTTCCTAATGCTCCTATTCTTATTTCATGGAAGAGGAAGGGGTTATCACAGCTGGTCCCATACTACCACTCTATGCATCCAGTATGCCTTCAGCAGCCTCCCCTGCATCAGTAAGTCTCCTGGTCTCTGGTCCCAATTCAGCAAAGCACTTATGCAGGTGCTTAACTTTAAGTACCTGGTTGGTTTCATTGAGCAAAACCCTGGCCCCTCTAAAATCAATGGCAAAACTCCCATTTACTTCAATGGGGCCAGGAGTTCACTTATTGACTTCAGTGGGACTATTATATGCTTAAAGTTAAGCATGTCCCCAGGTGTTTTCCTGGATCTGGCCCTCTATGAGAGCTACATGGGTCTCAAGTCAATTTGTTCTCTTGCCTTTAAATCAGCAGCACAGTTAAACATGAAACTAAAAAGTGATCTGTTATTTTATCACTGTTACCCCTTTTGACTCAATCAGTTAGCCAAAGTTTGGGGGCACGGTGAGTTGTTTCTGTTAGGAGGAGCAATTGATTATGGAGTCAGGTATCTTTTATGCATTAATGTTTATTTACAGAAGAATATACAAAGTCTTGTTTTCCTGAACCTAGGAGGAACAAAACAACAGGAGGTAGTTTATTTGCTCACAGTTCAAGACCTTTTCAGGGAGCACTCAACCCAAAAGCACTCTCTCTAAACTTTTCCATGCTCTCAGTGCATGTTCAAGGTGTGTCTCTTGCTTCACCTCTGCTTTCTCTGAGTGCTTCTGTGGTGATTTTCCTGCTTCTCCCTCTCTCTCACACACTGCTTTACCAAAATAATTCTCAGTGAAACCCTTCCACCACCATGCACCTTTGTTTCAGGCAGTGAAAAATATCTGTGATTGGGGCAAAGACTGCTATAGTATCTTAAATGAAGGGCAGCGGTTATACCCGCTAGCTTCAGTGATGTTTCACACAACCTTCACCACTACATATTTCCAAGCACCATTACATAGAAGTATAAGTACATTAATTCCTTCACAAGAAGTAGCCAACTCTCCTCCCGCTCAATTTAAGTGACTTATTTATGCATAGCTATTATTCATATATTAGTCGCACATAGAAGAACCAATGAGAATCAAGGCCCCCCCTGCACTAGGAGCTATACGCACATATGTGAAGACTCAGTCCCTGCACCTAAAATGTATCAAGTACCTTTCAGAATATGTAATAAGGTAAATCCCTTCCCTAAAATATTTTCTGTGTAAAAGGACAAAACAATTTTTGTAATTGTTAATATTGTATTTTTGGTAATGTAATTTAACATTGTAAATGTTTAAAATGGCTGTACCTCCAAAGGGCTAGTTTCTCCCACACTTATTCATATCAGGCAATATACCTTATTTCATAAATATTCCCACTGAAATCAATGAGACTTCTTTTGGAGGAAGGCCTTGATCCTAAAAAGGTTTATGCATGTGCTTAACTTATTGCATTGGGAGTAGTCCAGTTGATTTAAAAATGACTATTAAGAGCATGTAAATGTGAGCACTTGCTTAACTTTTTGCAGGAGTGGAGCTTAAAGAGATACTTAACATGAGCCAGAGTATTAGAATCCAGACCTAAATACACACCAAATAAAAATTAAAATGATAGCATACAACAAAGGAGAGAGGAGAAAGATAATATATTTTTACTTTTCACATTAATGTAAAAATAGTTGCAGCTTTTACAATGGCAGTTTATCTGCTGGGGTCAAATATTCCAGATTTATTGTTTCCATTTTAAGAAGTTTTGCACAAATTAAAATAAAAATAATGTTAGGACATTTTTTTTAAAAATAGTTTGTCTTAACAATTGAATAACTACTGGAAATGGGATGTGTGTTTGATATGTTAATCAGTTTGTTAATGGAGGATATCTGTTCAAAAATTATTTGCTTAATGACTTGGAATATTTAAACAAACTGTTGTGTTACTCAGAACATCTGTGAAAGAAAACTCATAAAGAGATGTGATATCCTTTTGTACTGTAAAGTACAAAGAAAGCTATCAAAGAAAGTCTCCCATTAATTACCAGCTCAGAAGGACTTTGGAAAGAGATTCCTCTAGTCTCAAGCAATATATTTTTGATAATCTTCCCTCTAGAAATTTAAATGTGCTTTAAAGTAGCACATAAGCAACCCCAGCTTCCAAAAATATTTCTCATAATGTAAAGAAGCATCTATGATTCTGAAGAAAAAGTTGCAAAGTTTAACCCATTTGCTACCATTAGGGGTAGCATTTCCAATGGCATAAACATTAAAGTAAATAAATTATAGGATACATCATAAAATGTGATCAGAACAGATGGCTAGGCACTCTTTATTCTGCTGTAATATAAATACATACATGTATATATCTGGTTGCACTGAACAAGTATAATTCCTGGATATAAGAAGCACATTATCTCTTATTTAGCTATTAGAAATGGTGCAAATAATCTTAAAAGTCATCGGGCCAAATCCTTAAATCCTTACTCAATTTTTATTTATTCCTTAGACATCTAGAGTAAAAACCTGACTCCACTGAAGTCAGTGGCAAAACTCTCATTGACTTCAGTGGAGCCGGGCTTTCACCTTTACGATTGAAATCAGAATTATAATGCATGCTGAATATGAAAAATGTCCTGCCAAGGATTGTGTGAATAAGACCTGCTAATAGTTTTCTAAACTGTAAAAAATCCATTTTCACTTGATAACATCTGCAGGTTACTTCTTTTGTAAGCTGCGCTAGCCACATTCAGAACTTCCAGAATCAAAGCCGGAAGTTGATACTTTAGGGTCATGGTTTTAGTTACAAAGTCAAAATTCACTCAAGTTTTTCAGCAAATGGTGCACCAGCTCACAGGTGATCTCATTGAAAGCAGATCCAGTAGCAATATGATAACTGTAGCAAGACAAGGGACCCAAGATGTTCTTTCCTCTAACCTAGACTAGGGTGAAGAAGAGAGCAGGTGGGAATTGAGCAAGTTCTTCACTTTTCAATTCCCAAACTCAACTGACAGAGTGAAGAAGGTACAAAGTGACAAATCAGTGAGGGGAAATCCTCAGATCAACAGCATAACAGTAAAAGTGGTTTCACTTGTAATAAATCTGACATCTTTGATTTAGGCTACAGAGAATATTTTTTATGCACTTAATATTTCTATCTTCACAAATACTTGGAAATTCAAAAAGATATAATCTATAAGTAACAATATGTACAGCTTGGAAAAAAAAGAGACAAAAAAGGAAGGATCTTCAATTTTTGTGCAGACTTTCACTGTAGTATCAGTGCTGATGTTAATGGATAACAGGGTCTGATAATAGTATGCCAGTGGTTCCCAAACTTGTTCCGTCTGCAGGTTTGGCTGATCGTGGCTCCCAGTGGCCCCGGTTCACTGCTCCAGGCCAATGGGAACTGCTGGAAGTGGTGTGGGCCGAGGGATGTACTGGCCGCTGCTTTCAGCAGCTTCCATTCACCTGGAGCAGCAAACCGCGGCCACTAAGAGCCACGATAGGCCAAACTGCGGATGCGGCAGGTAAACAAACCGGCTCAGCCCACTAGGGGCTTTCCCTGCACAAGCGGCGGAACAGGTTTGGGAACCACTGGCCTATGCATATGTAATAGGCAATATCAGGGGAAGGTTTATTTACAGGGATGGATGAAGCTATTCTGAAAGAGGGCCTCTCCACAATTTTCAGAACCATGTTTGTTACTTTTTCCGTTGTAAAATATGCCAGTTGCAGAGTCTGGGGAAAAGACATGTTTGGAAGAGTTCTGAAATGTCCAGATAACATCTTTAATGACTTTTGGGGCACACTGCACTGCTGGATCTCATCCAAAATTTGAAGTAATGTGATTCAGTGAGAAACATTCTTATATTATTTCCAGCTGGGACTGGATGGTGAAATGCTAGAAATCTGAAGACAAAGGATCAAATGGGCAAAAGGGCAAGGAAAGTGACATTTTATGTCAAAAATGGTATTACCTCTTTCTGAGTCTCTGATAACTCAGAGGAAAATGACCTTTGAATGCTTATGGATCAGTGTTGTAACAGAAAGAGTACAAGATGGAATATTAGTTTGTGTCTGCTACAAACTACCAAGTCACTAAGGAACAGCATGACCTGCCCCTTACACACCTAGCTATAATATATAGGGGGAAAAGAATATGTATATTACTGGTCTGGACTTTATTCTGTTTGCACATTATAAATGTGATCAAGTTATGATCACTTGTACCTAAGGTACCATTAATTTTTAGTTGTGTGATCAGTTCCTTATCCATCAAGACAAATTAATTACGGGGACTGATCTAGTATAACAAGGCATAATGGCTTGAAACTGGGGTAGGAAAAATATAGGCTTATTGTTAGCAAAATGTATTAACACTAGAAGCAACTGGGAAACACAGTGGTCTGCTGAAGGCTCTGTCACAGTTGACCAAGATGAAGCTGTATAAAACATGTCAGGGTCAGAGAAGTCAGCAACATTAATGTAATATAAGGGTTGTAAATTACTATCTGCCTGGGAAATGAGATAAAAGCATCTAGCATGTGTTTCAATTCACCAGTATAAAGGCTGTACGTGGATTTTTTTTTCTGACAGCTTGTTCCTCCCTTTTGGTCTGTTATTTTCCATTTGTATTGTTCTATCACCTTTCCTTTCTATGAGCAGCAGTATTCCCTTTCTTCTCATTCTTTACCCTTTTCCTGTATTATTCAGCTCATTTCACTTTTTCATACAATAGTCTGTTCCCCTTTATTTCCCTTATTCTACTCACTCTGCTCCCTTTGCTTCTCCCTCTGTGTATTCAGCTGTCCCTTTAGGATCCTCCTCATTACTCTCTCTCTTCTTCCAACGTCCAATCCATTCTGTTTCCCTTCAGAAGCCTCCTTTCTTCCTCTTCTCTCCGTGCCCCTTCTTCCCCGAGGGAGACTGCTGTTAAGGTTGAGGGGATGGGTCTAGTCTTCTGTTCCTGTGTGCACCAGCAGCCTGAGGCTTTGCTGATTCCTTCAATGAGATGACTCTTTTTGTGGCTAGAAGAAGAGACAGCTTGGCTGTTGACAAGCCAACTGGTGGGAAGGTGGCATCTTGCAGCATCCCTAGTGAGACAAACAGAAACCAGCATGGCTCCCTCACAGCCATGAATCAATTAGCAGTCAGGTTCCCCCCCCCCCCCCATCATCCTCCCCCAAACAAAACTAAAAAACCTAAAAACCAAAACAAAACCAGGTCACACGGCCATGAATTCACAGTCCTAAATGGGTGGCTATTGGAGTGTGACTAAATATCCAATCACTTTTAGGAAAAAGTCCTGAAAGAAATTTTCAGCCTTAAGCAACTGATTTACAATATGAAGGCAATCATGATTATTTATATTGCAGTAGTACCCAAAATATGCCAGGCACATTCCAAATTTAGGAAGACATTTGGAGGACAAGGAAACTTGCTTCATGAGCCTGAAGATCTGCCAAACTGTCATCTCAGATACTTTGAAGTACTTGTTGAACCAACACTTACTTAGTTGCTCCTGCACAATTGTGCAATCAACACAGACAGCCCCAAAATATATTTGCTCTCATTATATACATGAAATTCAATACATTTCAAAATATGCACTGTCCTTTCTACATTCTGATGATCTGTATAAAAATGCAATAATATTTTATTAGCAGGAATCAGAAAGGTTTAAAAATAAGCATTGCATCTGTCATATGTAACTTCTGAGTTGAGAGGACACAACCATATGAGAAAATAGATCTTGGAAAAACAGTCGAGTAAGATATATATAATTGTTATTCAGTGTACATAGGCAATAGACAAACATTTCTGTAAATATGATTGATACAAGCTCCATCCATATGTACTCCATTATATGTGAAAGAAAATGCTTTTCTGAGTTAAATGTTGAATATGTAGCTGTATAAATTTAAAAAAAAAAGAGAGAAAATGGGAGAAATCATCCCCTTCAAAAGTTCAAATGGTAAAATAGATGCAATTCTGATGTACATGGAATCCTTGTTGAAGTTCATAGCACAAATTTATAAGACTAGAAAACAAAGTTGTCACCATAAGATAGGGTTCTGTATAATTTCACAACAGCTGTTGTGTGTTTCTTACCTTTCTTGTGTCAGGATATAGGGTATGTCCAGTTTCCCTACTCTGGTACAGTCTCCCCCAGCTGGTTGAGTGGTTTGTTCTTCAGCTTTCCTGTGGCTGGTTAGGTGACTGGATGTGATTTAGATTTCCAGCCAAACCACAGAATCCTCCCTTTACAGAATATCAGAATTCCAAGAAAACAATATATAGTCCTTTGCTGTCTCTGGGCCACAATCCTCCTTCTGGGTTCTTTAATCTTCTGCCTGGATACAAGGGAGTGAAGCGTGAGCTTTTGTCTACCCTCTCTGGAAACCCCCAGCCTGGGACCCCACACAATACTTAGATGCCAGCTTAGGTATCCAGCCCACACTACTTTATTTGTTCCAGGTCATTTTCCTTCTCCCACCTGCCTGCCCTGCAGGCCTTCAGAATCTTCACCCTTTGATACAGGGCTCACTGAACAGTCCATCATATGAAACTAGACATGCCTCCCCACCTCCCACACTTGACCTCTTACACAATATGTCTCCTTCTAAAAAACTCAGTAATAATAATGGGAAATTTCAATTATACCCATATTGACTGGGTACATGTCACCTCAGGATGGGATGCAGAGATAAAGTTTCTTGACACCTTAAATGACTACTTCTTGGAGCAGCTTGTCCTGGAACCCACCAGAGGAGAGGCGATTCTTGATTTAGTCCTAAGTGGATTTATAGTAAGGTGTTTTGTGGATAGTTCTCTGAAAACATCCACTCAATGTGCAGTGGCAGTCAAAAAAACTGAACAGAATGCTGGGAATAATTAAGAAAGGTATAGATAATAGGACAGAAAATATCATGTTGCCTCTATAAAAATCCATTGTATGCCCACATCTTGAATACTGTGTGCAGATGTGGTCACCGGATTTCAAAAAGGATATATTGGAATTGGAAAAGGTTCAGAAAGCGGCAACAAAAATGGTTAGGGGTATGGAACAGCTTCCATATGAGGAGAGATTAATAAGACAGACTTTTCAGCTTGGAAAAGAGACGGCTAAGGGGAGATATGATTGTGCTCTACGAAATCATGATTGGTGTAAAGAAAGTAGATAAGGAAGCATTGTTTACTACTTCTCATAACACAAGAACTAGGGGTCACCAAATGAAATTAATAGACAGCAGGTTTAAAACAAATAAAAGGAAGTATTTCTTCACACAACGCACAGTCAACCTGTGGAACTCCTTGCCAGAGGATGTTGTGAAGGCCAAGACCATAACAGGGTTAAAAAAAGAACTAGATAAATTCATGGAGGATAGGTCCATCAATGGCTATTAACCAGGATGTGCAGGAATGTTTGCCAAAATCTGGGAATGAGCAACAGGGGATGGATCACTTGATGATTACCTGTTCCGTTCATTCCCTCTGGGGCACCTGGCACCTACCATCAGAAGACAGGATACTGGGCTAGATGGACCTTTGGTCTGACCCAGTAGGGCCATTCTTATGTTCTTCTTACCCATTTCCTGGCTTCCCTCATGCAGCTCCCTTCCAAACTCCTTTCATATTTCTCTCTCATAGGAATTAGAAACTACTCACAGCAAAGCTTTACTGTTGCTTGGTTAATCGCAAAATGTGAGGGAAGGTTTCTCCTTATAGTCTCTTGAACTACTTCCCAGAATGCCTTGCTGCAGCCTACAATTCCCAGGATCACTCTGGAAACTATACCTCACAATATTCTGTACTCAAATTGAAATAGCTCCAGGCTTAGTAAATAGTCTCTCTCTAAGGTTCAGCATCTTGTTACAGACTCAAGAAATGGGGTTCCACATGAGCAGGAACAGGGGCATGGTAGTCTCTCATTCTTGTTCCTAGTGGACAAGAATCCAATATACAAAATCCATCATCACCATTAGCACCATTGTAATAATTTTAATTATTAACAATTTGCTTTTACACAGTGCTTTCTAGCCCAATATCATAAAGCAATTTACAAATGCTATTAATCATTATTATCCTTATTTTGCACATGTGAAAGTCAGCAGAGAGATCTACATTTTCAGTAGGGACTAGTTATTTTGCTGAGCATCTGCCTTTTGAAAAATAGGCTTTTTTACCATGTCTCAATCTGGGCAACCAAAAAAGAGACACTTAAACTCATTAGTCACTTTTGACCAGAGTTTAATGACAAGATTTTCAAAAGTATCCAATCAATTCAGTTTGAGACAATAAAAGCCAATAAAAGTTAAAATTACTAATCCAAAGTACAAATATATGGGATATCTTTGTCTGATTGCAGTACTCATTTGGTGACTTCTTTGACAGGGTTTAGAAATATGAGTACTAATGTCAGATTTCATAAAGCTATATTTAATCCAAGATATAAGAGCATGTTTAGTGATTTCAAAATACAAGATGTGGTCCAATAGTTCTATTTATTTTTGTAATAAATTTGTTTGAATCATACTGCAAGGGAATGTTTTTATTGAGGCATAAAATTGCCAGATCTATGGATAATTAAATTTTATTTACAAATCAAAACTATCAATATTTTTACCTACTCAGAATTAATCAATGTTCAGTATCTTTCTGCTTACAAGAGGTAATAAGCTTGGTGGGCTCATACTTATTAATAAATATTGTATTGTTAGTGCCTCATAGCTCCAACCAAGATCAGGATCCCATTGTGCTAGGAACTGCATGAACACACAGCAAGAGACAGTCCCTGGTCAAAACAGTTTACATTCTTAAACAGACAAACGGTAGGGGAAAAGGGAAGGATTTCTATGTCCACTGTGGGTTTGTTAGGATCATAGCGGATATTTGGGGGAGAAATTTTAGTCTCTGTTCAGGACAGACATTTTTATAGGGATTTCATGTTGCACAACATAAACGTAGGATAACATAATTGGAAACAATCAAATCTGGTTTGAGATGCATTGGCAAAGCTACATAAAGAAACTTCTAAGATGCCCGCTTGCACTGTACCTATTTGAAGCCATTGCTGTTCCTCATCTTTATAAGCATCAAATTCACCTAAAATATTAAAAAGTGCCCAACCCTTGGTTCATTAAGACATTTTAGAGAGCCAATATATAGCAGATGCAATGAGATTCTTGAAAAGGATCAAAAATGTTAAATCAGAAAAATCCACTAGGAACCAGATCAACAGCTCATGATGGGATATGGTAGTTCAGTCTAATAGGCTTTATTAATGATTTTCCTGGGAATTCAGAAATATATTTTGAAATGTTTAACTGTCAGAAATACAGAGCAAAGTGAAGAGGATTTAGTTTTAGGTAATAAGTATCCTCTACTGATCCAACCTGTTAGAAACTATCTACTTTTCAACTATTTTAAAAGTACGTTGATATATTTGTCTGTCCTAACTCCTTAATCACATGACCTGTCCATTGCTGGTGTAAAGCTTTGGAAAGGTAAATTAATAGTGTAATTTGAAAAGTCCCGTTGAGAACATAGATTGCCTAATATGACACCCACAATCAATACTAAATTTGGAAAAGAGAACTAGGGCATTTTTTGCATGTCATAAATACGTTATTTGAAATGTTCCCTTGGATGTTTGGCCTATTGACTCTAAAAAGTGCTCTGAACTAAAGCCTTGCTGGTCAGCAACTCAGCCACATATCATTAACCATGTGGAGGGAATTGCTTCCTGTGTATTATAAGATACGAAATGGAAACTGGATTTTTAAAGTTTACTTTTTGATGTAGGAAAGTGAAATGGATTTGGTCAGAGGAAATGTGTGGGCAAAAGGGTAGCAGAGGCAAAGACACAGTGATTAACAGCATAGATTTGAATCATTTTGATAGAGCACACCTTCTACAAGGTCAGATTCTCTTCCTTGACTTGGCCTTAGTGGGTATGTCTATGCTTCAAATAAAAATCCCATGGCATCAAATCTCAGAGCATTGATAGACTCTCAGGGCTCTGGCTGTGGGGCTAAACATAGCAATGTAGACATTCCTGCTTGGGCTGGAGCCCACACACTAAGACCCTTCCACCTCGCCAGGTTTCAGAGCCCAGGCTCCAGTCCCAGTAGGAATGTCTACACTGCTATTTTTAGCCCTGGAAGCTCAAGTCAATTGACACAAGCTCGGAGACTCAACACCATGGGTTTTTCTTTGCAGTGTAGCCTTACCCTTCATGGCACAAATGTGTCAGAAAGTTTCCTGGTCTCACCAAATGAAGATTCCCCTGGTGTTGGGGAGTTCCAGCTAGCATGGGTAGCTCCTATGGAAATAAACCCATAGCAAACTTCACTCCAGCTATTATCACTGGTGTAGTACTCCCTGGGTAAAGCCACTCATCTGCTCCAAACAATGTCAGGCTAGAACAAAACTAGCCACAAAAGCAAAAGATCTTAAGTGGTTTATTTTTGGCTCCCACCATCCAGCAGGTAATGGGTGCAGCTGAATGGGCATAGACTAGACCTTCTTGACAAAGTAAATGGGAGAATCTCTTCTACCATGTTATCAAAGACCTAGTCTAAACTACCTTTTACAAGTGTAATATTAGCACATTAAATAACATGTGACAACATGTTTTAAGAGTCTAATATAGGGAATTCACACAGTCTTTAACATGTGCTGAACTGAGTCAAAGCCGAGGCTGCCCCATGCTAACATCCCACTTTTAAAACTCTGTTCTGGACAAGACCTAAGCTACATAATACATGGAGTGACAGGCACTTAAATTTAGTTAATATATTTTAAGGCCAGAAGATCCATTATCACGGTATGTGGTAAAAAGCTGCACATTTCATTAACTGATTATAATTGTTTTTGTCTCACAGTGGTATATTGTAAGTGTCTACACAAGAATGTAGCAGAAAGAAAAGAACAAGAAGGACAAGAAAAAAAACAAGAACAAGAAAAAAAACAACAACAATCAAATACCCAATTGTAACTGCTTATTATAGTGCTGTTAGCTACTTAGATCTTCAGTTAACTGTAATACCAGATTTATAAACAGATAATAATTGGTGTGTGTGTTGCATCTAATTTTTAGACTCAAGTATCAATTGGCAATACTGTAGCTGTATGCAGTTTTTTTTTAATCAAAAATACTTCATAAAATAAATGAGCAAAGTGCATACTGCATAGATTCATGACTTTAAGGTCAGAAGTGATCATCTAATCTGACCTCCTGCACATCAGAGGCCACAGAACATCACCCACCCACTCCGGAAATAGACCCCTAACTTCTGGTTGAGCTACTGAAGTCTTCAAATCATGGTTTCAAGACTTCAAGTTACAGAGAATTCATCATTTATACTAGTTTAAACCTGAAAGTTACCTGGGCTGCACAGTGACGGGGAAGGCAAAAACTCCCCAAGGTCTCTGCCAATCTGACCCAGGAGAAAATTCCTTCTTGACCCCAAATATGGCAATCAGTTAGACCCTGAGCATGTGGGCAAGACTCACCCAGAATTCTCTGGGAAAGAATTCTCTGTAGTAACTTAAAGCCTCTCCATCTAGTGTCCCATCTGCAGCTATTGCAGATTTTTGCTACTGCAGTCACAGGTGGGCCAAATGCCATTGTAGGCAGTCTCATCATACCATCCTCTCCATAAATTTAGCTAGCTCAATCTTGAAGCCAGTTAGGGTTTTGCCCCCACTGCTCCCCTTGGAAGACTGTACTGGAACTTCACTCCTCTGATGGTTGGAAATATTTGCCTAATTTCAAGCCTGAACTTGTTTATGACCAATTTACACCCATTTGTTCTTGTATCCACACTGGCGCTTAACTTAAATAACTTTTCTCCCTCCCTGGTATTTATCCCTCTGATATATTTATAGATTCCCACAGACTTTTTTTTTTGTAAGGCTAAACACGCCAAGCTCATTGAGTCTCTTCTCATAAGGTAGTTTTTCAATTCCTCAGATCATCCTAGTTGCCCTTCTTTGCATCTGTTCTAGTTTGAATTAATATTTCTTAAACATGGGAGATCAGAATTGCACACAGTATTCCAGATGAGGTCTCACCAGTGCCTTGTATAATGGTATTAACATTTCCCTCTCTCTACTGGAAATTCCTTGCCTTATGCATGCTAGGACTGCATTAACCTTTTTCACAGCTGCATCACATTGATGGCTCATAGCAATCCTGTGATCAACCAATATACCCAGGTCTTTCTCCTCCTCTTTTGCTTCCCCAGCTTATAGCATACTTGTTAGACAACCATTTGTCTTCTCAGTTTTGTATAAGCAGGATTCCAATGGAACCCTTTTATATGGCTTTTGAGGACTTGAATACAATGTCTCCGTGTCTTTATGAAATGTGGCAGGATGTGACATTGAAACAATTCCTCCAAACTATTTCTATGTCTTAGGAGCTCTAATAATTGATCTTTTTAATAATGCTACTGTTGGAGAGTATGGAATTTAAGATACAAATGGAGACTTCACTGTACAACTAAGAACCACCTCCAAGGGAGCTGCTTCTTAGTTGCAAAATGAAATCTACAATTAAACCGAAGTTTCCGGTACAATTTTGTGTGACCTCTAGCTAAAGACAGCTCCTGCTAGAATCCGATTTTTACCTCAATAACCACTCCTGGGCTAGTAAGTTTCACTTAAATATTTGCTACATAATAGGTGCTATGGTCAGCAATGGCCGGAGATTTAGTTAATATATTTTAAGACCAGAAGATCCAGCATCATCATCTGGTCTGATGTCTTGCATAACTCAAGCCATAGGATCTCACCCAATAATTTCTGCATCAACCCCGTAACAATTATTTGAGCCACAACATCTCTTTTAGAAAGAGAGTCTGGATTTAAAGACTTCAAGTGCTAGAGAATCCACCGCATCCCAAGGTAAGTTGTTTTAATGATTAATTATTATTACTGTTTGGATTAAAGTTCTTAAGTCTCTCACTATAAGGCATATTATCCAGACCTTGAATCATTCTTGAAGCTATTTTCAGAGCCCTTTCCAATTTCTCAATATCCTTTTTGAACTATGGATGCGAGAAGTGGACACGGTATTCTAGCCCTGGTCTCCCTCATGCCAAAAAAATGCCAAATACCATGTTCCTGTACCTACCTTTCTTAAACATGAAAAGATTAGGTTAGCCTTTGTAGCTACAGCACTGAACTGAGAGCTCATGTCAATTGGTTATCTACCATGACTATTACATTCTTCTTGGTGTCACTGCATTATAAGATACAGCCCCAATCTTGTGTGACCTACATTCTTTGCTCCTAGATGTATAATCTTGCATTTGGCTGTACTGAAATGCCTGTTGTTCAAATGAGCCCAATACAGCAAACAATACAGACCAGGCTGTATAACTGATCTGCTTTTATCCTAATTTACCACTGCACACTGATTTTTATGTCATCTCTAAATTTATCAGCAATGATTTTATATTTTTTTCCATATCATTGATAAAGGCAGTGAATAACATGGGGTTCGGAAGAGTTCTCTTTGGGAATCTACTAGACATACCTCTACTGAATAATTCTTGATTTACAATTAGATTTTAAGATTGATCATTTTACCTGTATTTAATACATTTAAAATGTGCTACATTGATTTTGTATAGTACTCATTCCCGCCCTCCCTTTTTTAAGTAGAATATCATGTGGGCCTGAGTCAAATGCCTTACAGAAGACTAAGCATATTATGTCAAGACAGTTACCGTTATCAACCAAACTTGTAATATCATCAAACATGATCTCACGCCCTGCTATGAGTGTGAAGATTTTGGATTTGAAAATCACATCAATCATATTAAATTGTATCATCCCCTGAGATTTAAAATTAAAGCTTGACCAATAACTGACACGCTGATACTTCCACAATGGGATGCATCTCTGAATTCTTCATGTTTTAAATATATAAGAATATGAACATGGCCTTACCACTTAAAGATGTAAATTTCGTATATACACTCTTTTTAAGATACCTCTCTGAGATCTGGTTGGCTCATTTGCCCTATTTAAACCAGCAGCAGGAACAGCAAGCGTTTCAACAAATGAGTTCCACGCTGTTCCTGCTTGATTTCCTGGCATCCCAGCCAAGCATGACTCTTGGGTTCTCACTTGTGGTTCTGCTCTCCAGTGTGTCTCTTGCTTCTGACCTTTTGCTATCCTGACCCAGCTGACTCTCGACTCCTGTCTCATGTCTGTGGATCTCTCTCTGACTACTAGGTCTAGCCACCCACAATCCAGGCGTGACAGGAAAGTGCAAACTTGTACTCAAACAAGCAGTCATTTCTACAGAGGGCACGGGATGCGGGGTGGAGGGGAGCGCTGTGGAAAAGACCACCACCACACTTTTACTTGTCATTACAAAGGAAACCCTCTGGTTTGCTTGACCTTTGCTTCTTTACTCTCCTTTTGTTTGAGAAAACTCATTTTTTGTTTTGTTTTTGTTTTAAAGCTCCTTGATCTATTTGCAGCTGCTGACGCAATCCGTGTACCATATCAACTCTATTGGCTGCACAACTATGTGTTTCACAACGATTATTGATCTCCAGTCAGTGCAAGAACAAACAACCTTTGCTGACCTACTCTGAATTTCTGGCATTTTAATCTGAGAGAGAAATATTAGAAGTTTTTTTCTCTCCCACAGTTAGCATAAGCACATCCCAGAATGAAATGGACAGCCTTGATTAGTATACTTCCTGCTAAAAAATAGCTTAGTTAAAAACACTGTGTGCCATTTTACAAACTTTAATACAAAATGTACAGTTTATTGATCAATCGTACCATAATCTAGACAAGAGAAAAATCAGAAGTCATTAATGGCAGAAGACCTTTGTATGGCAAACTACAAATATCAGTATATGCCAATATTTTTCCATCTACCTCAATGGCCTGGAGAATAAGTTACATGTACTGTTAAATCTATACGGTGCCCAGTTGATTTATTCTGCTGAACACCAGAGACGGGCCAATTCTAATTCTACTTTACTGCAAAGCTTTTGTTATCAGAGCTAGGGTTAATTTTTCAGCTGAAATTGTTTTCTGGTGAAAAATGCAACTCTAGCCCCACAAACATTTTATGAGTGTGTGTGTGTGTGTGTGTTTTGCTGAATTGTCTGTGTTTAAAAAAATTGAAAAACTATTTTGATTTTTCAATTCAAAATAAATTTTGTTTAGAAATTTTCTTCAGTTTTATTTTTTAAAGTAAAAATTTATAAAACATTTGAAATGGAAACAAAATATTTTATTCAACCCAAAACACTGGGTTTTGCCCCCAAATTGATTTTAAAAAAATTCTGCTTCATTCAACCTCAAAAGTTTTGGGAGAGACTTTTTGGAATTGCCAGTGAACCAAAAATCCATTATTTGCACAATTCTAGTTGTTACACACTACTCTATAGTGCTTAGACAACTGCAATCTAGTGACCCTACCAAGAAGTGCAACATATTATGATACTTGGTAAATATAATGGACCAAATTCATACTTGGTGGGTAATCGATTGCCTTCGGTTGAATCACTTCTGGAATGGATTTGGCTCCATAGACCAACCTCAGAGGTGATGTAAATGGTGGTGCAAGTTACACAAGTAAAGTGTGTAACTTCTATGTTTGATGTGGTAGAAAGGCAGGTAGTAGGACAAGCAACCTACAGAAGGTTCCAATTTCTGAAGCCAAAAAAGTTCATGAGACTTTCTTGCTTTTCCTTACAATCTCTTACTGCTTGTTTTTTCTGATACTGACCACATTTCTATCTTCTAAGCCTGGAAGTTACCCTACTGTGAAGACAACTGGATAAATGTTATCTTAACATTTGTCCTTTATAATCTGGTCTTTTTAGATCTCAGGCTACATATCTAGTCTCGTATCTGTCCTAGTTTCAGATAAGTATCTTAAAAAAGAGTGCATATAGTAAATTTACCTCTGTAAATGGTAAGGCCACATTCATATGCTTATGTATTTAAAGCATGAAGAATTCAGAGATACATCCCATTAGGGAAGTACGGGTGAAGTTACTGCTCTTACTGTATTGTGGATATGGAAAGAGGGAATCTGTATCATCTATAACACAGACATAATTTGAAGTCAGGAGCTGGCCCACATACAGAACTGAAATAAGAGCCAACCTCCTGCTCCCAGTTCATCATTTTAAAACCCTCTACTCACCTTTCGTACTTCCTCCACTGAAGCAGGAGGAAATATTTCAAAAGACCTTTATAAATTACTCTAAGGATTAGTTAATAAAATATTATACATCCTTCTATCAGTTTGGAAGAGATTGCCAAGATTGCCAATACAGGCACACAGCAGGAATTTAACGGATGCTGAAACAAAATTACTATTCTAATGATGATTACTTTACTGATAAGTTTCTTAACAAAATGAATGTTTAGAGAAGCTGATGGTGCTTGAAATTTGTTATTTTACTGTTATCACAGTTGCTAGAATAATTTCTGGGCGGTGGGCGCATTTGCCACTATTGTTCTCACTTAGATACTTTAAATTAATGTGCAAAAAATGCAGTCAGGACTTAAGTAGGGGATCATGTCTGAAGAGGGGTTACAACTTTTTTTAGAACAAAACTAGAACAAAACTTTCACTTTTAGAACAAAAACTGATGTTACCAAGGGGCTATTGTTGAGATTTTTGGCTGAGACTTGAAGCAAAAATCTTGAACATCTTACAGAAAAGCTTCTTCCCATGAGACTTCCAGATTTTTCTTTGCAAACTGGGAAGGTCAAGATGAGCAGGTGCATTTCTGAGTGGTTATCATCGATCCAAACCTGTAGATTCAGTTAAGGCTGTTGTTAAGCTAGCTGCATTATAGCACTTGTTTTGGTACACTATATTTGAATAGTTGGGGGGGTATAGTACACAGACATACCCACAATCTTATTATATATTTGCAGAATGAGCTGCAGAGTGAATCAGCGTCAGCAGTACCAAGAGTTGTCACATATTGGTACTGGAGATACTACTCAAGATATCAGAAATAATTGTCACAACTTGATGTTGCACCCCATAATGCTTTATGGGAATATGCTTATGAATGTATATATGACATAACTGGAATATGTTTTATGCTACATATGCCATGTAACATATCTCTGTAAATGTTATGATCTACTGAATATATTCATCCTATTTGTATGCATGTATCATTTTTGTATTTGAAATGATGAATATTAGCTACGTACTTGTTTAATTTTAAGTAGCCTCAGTGAAGCAGTTGGTCAGCTTCCTGAGAAAAGACTATTCTCAGTAAGTGCCCAATCAAAAAACACTTAAGCTAACAATGAACTTGGAGACACCAATGCACATCTGAGCTTTCCCAGGAACGTGGCCTGGCTGGTAAGGAACTCAGTCATGCACGGACATGTGATTTGCCCATGTGACTCCAAAACTCCATCTTGGAGCTGAATTCTGGATAGGAGAGAGGAGGGGGTCTCTACCCACAAGAGAAAGTCTATTGGAGACCCCTCCATATTGTTTTCAGCTGGCTCAAGAGATAGATAGCCTCTCCACCCCAAAGGATACCTGAAAGAAACTGGAACAAAGGACAGTAACCACAGGGGTGTGAGAGATTGCTGGACCCAGACTAGAAGAAGCCTAGTCTGTAAAAGAAGCTTACTGAGACATCTGTGAGGGTGAAATTTCATCTGTATTCAGTTTCTTACTGTATTAGGTTTAGACTTGTGTGTTCTATTTTATTTTGCATGGTAATTCACTCTGTTCTGTTATTACTTGGGACCACTTAAATCCTACTTTTTGTATTTAATAAAATCACTTTTTACTTAATACATACTCTGGGTTAATTAACAATACCTGCAGGGGGCAAACAGCTGTGCATATCTCTCTATCAGTGTTATAGAGGGCAAATAATTTATGAATTTATCCTGTATAAGCTTTATACAGGGTAAAATGGATTTATTTGGGATTTGGACCCCATTGGGAGCTGGACATCTGAGTGTTGGAGACAGGAACACTTCTTAAGCTGTTTTCAGTTTAGCCTGCAGCTTTTGCGGGACGTTGCTCAGACTAGGTCTGGGTTTGTAGCAGGGAAGCATGTCTGGCATAATCAGGCAGGGTTCTGAAGTCTCATGCTGCCAGCGAAAACGGGCTCAGGGGTAGTCTCATCACATCAGTTGGCAATCCAAAGAAGGTTTCTGTGATCCTACTCGTCACAACCACCATTGACAAATGCTGTATTTTTAAATTACCCTACATGTGTAAATTATAGGTATGCATATATTTAATATAACAGATCTAGTGTGTGCATGCACACAGATAAAAGGTTGAATTCATTTGAAGGGAGAAAAGATACAAAATTAAGGCTCTAAACAGTGTGGACAGACCCTTGAGCTGGGTCTTATGTGGAGCCCATTGTCTTCTAATCAACTCTATGCAGATCCAATTGCTGAACTGAGGTATGCATTTCAACTTAGGAGCACACCACACTTCAATCACATATATCCCCAGAAAGTCTCTGATATTGTACACACCATAGGCGTAGATACGTGTGATTGTCAGGAGTATGATGGAAGTTTTGTTTTGCCAATAGCACATATATCCACAGTAAATCATCTTTAGATTTTTCCTCAATAGTATCTAAACAAATAGATCAACTTGAAAGACTAAAGAAAACTAATATGAGGCTATTAAATGACACAGAAAAAGTAAGATACTTGAAACGAGACCTTTAAAGTGCTTCCTCTTCTAAATATATAAATATATATATCTGCTGACTTCCTGGAGTGCTTCATTCTTCTATAAGTGCCCTCATAGAGGATCCCTCTGAAGTCTTAAGAGCCCTTAGTGCCATCATCACTTTATCCTTCCCTTCTCACCCTGCTGCCTGGATTAATGCATCTTCACCAGTCACATGCTTGAAGTAAATGCCATCTTTCTATTCCAACTGATCTGCAGCTCAGGAGTCTGTTCTCCTCTTGTACATACCACTGTATCATAATTTCATGATTTTAAGTACGAAAGCTGTTCTTTTATTTTACATTTATATAAATTAGCCTAAATCCAGTAAAATAAGCCAGGCATTAGGAGGACAATATGTTGAACATGAATTAGCTAGGCCACTTTTTTTTCTTTTGTGGGATTAAAAGGTTTGATAGAAATATTGCACAATAACCTCCTGGAATTGGTAGTTCAGACTTATGTGTGGAATGACTGCCTTAACTCAGGCAATGAACGCAGCCTCTCCCACTCCCATTCCCTCTCTTTACTATCCTGTTCCTTAACCTTTCTCCTATGCAAACAGTCATTCCATCTCCAGTGACTCTCCTCCCTCCTCATTCATTTCTGCCTGCTCTCATTCACTCAGTCTCCATTTTAATTTCCCTCCTCATCCTCCCAAACATTTTCCTCAGTGTTATTGTGGAGAGAGAGAGCACGTGCTCACAAAGGGCAGAGTTAAAAAAAAAGACAGTGAGAAGTGGGGAGGAGAGAGGAAAGATTAGAAGGGGAGTCCCTTGAGCCCACATGACAGTATCACACGAAGGGGCTGAAAAAAGTGGAGCCCCAAAGGTCTGTCTCCTTTTACTCCAAGGCTGACAGCTTCAGAGGGCAACTCATCTCTGTAGCAGATACCTAATTATGTCAGGACCCATATTTGCAATTCTTATTTAGTTTATTACACTTGAACCATAGAATTATCTAATCCATTATTGTAGAAACATTCACAGGTGCTCAAGGCAAGGACATGCTCTGGGAAGGAGAACACAATAAGCAGATGTGCAATTTTTTCAGGCTTTGTCTGTTACAAACACAGAAGTTGTGATTGGCTATTCATCTTATCCGTAATTTATCCTTCTCATGTTTATTGATTAAAAAAGTTATACTACCCGAGTGTGACTTTCTTACTGACCTTGAGAGTTTACTTGTGGTTGCCACAATGCTATACTGTCACTCACAGCTGGTTTGTCATAATTGTGAACCTGACTTTATCCCTTTTGCCTTTACCCCTCATGATTGAGATTTGTCATGAGATTAAAAATTTGATTTGTTTGGCTCAACATGCCAAGAGTAACAGATACCCAATTAGAATTCCTTCCTGCTTTACTGCTAGGCAACTATTTTTATAAACTTATAACTGTCTTGAAATAAATGAAATTGCCTACAGTATGAGTGATCGTTTATCTCTCAGGAATGTTATGCTTTTATTGTAATAGTTGAGTGAGAGAGCTCTCTATTTCATGAATCTGGAAGCAAAGATTAGACTTGTTGCCTATAGATTAAACCTCTTTATAATTAACCTTTCAATTAACCTCCCATCACTCCTTTGTAAAAGGCCATAAATACAATTGATACCACACTGCCTCTTAACCACAGAAATAGCTTTAGTAAGATAAAAATATGATGTATGGGCATAATCTACAGAGAAGTATAACACTATAGTTCTAAACAGTGCCATTAGTCACTAGGTTCACCATAGAAGGCAGAGTTTTGTGACAACAAAAACCAATAAAATTGAAGCAGAATCAAATAAGGTTAACATTTGTTTATCAATATAATATATAGGAACATAGTGAGTTATCTGGGAAAGAATTTAACTCTAACGCTCAATTCCATAGAGGAACACTTGCAAATGTCAGTGGCATTACCAAGATTCATTCAGGAGATTTACAAAAATGCTGTATTAAAAATGTTGCCATTAAGACTTGTAAAAATGCATTACCTGCTTCCTGGCAAGAGTTAATAGACCTGTAATGGCTATAAAGTGATGCTCCAAATGAGACCCTTGTCTCGCTGTTCTGAATAGGAGTTTTGCTATGCGGAAGATTTTTGTGTTTTCCACTATGTTGAAAGACATTTTTCCCCCCATGGGCAAAACTTGCCTTTTCATCTTATCCAATATTCCATTTACATTTATGATAAAAAAATTTCTACCAGTGAAAATGACTGTTAAATTCACATTTGGTAAAGGTTATGAAACATTTAAAAAACTAAAGAAAGTTTATTTAAATTTGCTTATTATGAGCTGTTAGTTTAATTGTACTGATTTACATTTGTTTGGTTTTTGCTTTGTAATAGTGTCTTTATTTTAAGGTATGCCAGTGAAATACCTGGTTGTTGTGTGCTGCTGTTCAAAAGTTTAGAAATTAGTTTATTATATTGGCCTGTAATGAGGCAATAGTGTTTGCAATAGGTATGGGCAAACTGGTTTGGATTAAATAACAACTGATCTTCACCTTTGGCCAAAACACAAACAAAATCAGTGAGGTTTGAAAAGGTTTAGGTAAATATTTTTATGTGCCCCCCCTTTCAGAACTGGAAGCAGAAATATCAAAATACTGCAAGGATAGCCCGTCTTCTTTCTGACTCAGCCAGAACCAGGAAATACCAGACTCTGCCCATGAAAGTACATTTTCCAGGAATTTTCAGCCCATTTTCTTGGCAGAGAAAGTTAATAATGAATTTGGATCTGCAAAAGACCTTACATATTTCACCAAACTGCATGAAAATGTCACTCCTTCAAAAGGTTCTCATATTACCCTCTTGAGGGTGTAGTAGTTGAGAGCAGATACCATTTATTCTCCCATGTGATTACTCACTCAAAATGAAAATTTCTACTTTTGTGTAGCTTGAGACTTGAATCATAAATGAGCAAAACTGTTGCAATCTAGAGACATTATTATGGATGTATGTGCTAACATATTACAATAGTGTAAATATATATTTAAAAGACAAAGTTCATACCTGATGCATAAAGAACCGCATTTTCAGATTCAGGAATACTTCAATTTGCATGTATTTGTAGCAAAGTTGTAGTCCATGGTGCAGATATTGTATAAAAAACAGTATTTAGCAATCTCTATCTTCTAGCAATCCAGGAATTTGGAGACACTTTTGGGCAGGTATATCCAGTTTCTTTAGGAATAGAGTTGCATCCTCTTCCAGTCTGCATTTGTTTGAGGGATGAAATGGTGCAATTCTTGTTCTCCAGTGTCCACTTGTTTGACAAGAATAACTCTGAACCCAACCTGCAGGCTTCCCGTACTCCTGCAAGGGCTATTTGGTTAGTAAAATTCTTTGAGCAGGAGTCAAAATTAGAGCTGGGCAAATGACGGCTTTTTCAAATGAAAAAAAAGAAAAAGAAAAAAAATATTTCGGTTTGGATCAAAACAAATCTGATAATCCCAAAATGTTTTGGTGAATCATAAAAGTCCATTTCAGGTCACATAAAAGATATTGTTCTATGTGGACAATTTTGTTTCTGGGCATTTTTAAAGGGCTAGATTCACAACAGAGGAGGAATGGTAATGTTCACCTTACAACCATGAGCCCAGTAGTTAGGGCATTCACCTGGGTTGTGGGAAATCAGAGACTGAATTCCTGTTGTGGAAATAGGGGTTTGAACCCAGGTCTCCCTCTTCCCTGGAGAGTGCCCTAACCACCAGACAATAAACTAGTCTGTGATGGGGCTCGTTCAGTTTCTCGGACAGAAGCTGTTCCATTTTATATAAATAATTAAATGTTCACTGGAACAGGGATATATGCTTGTGCCCCCCAGTGTATTAGAAGTAGGGTATTAAAGTCAGTCTCACTCTCTCTTGAATAGTGACTATTCAAGTATTTTATACAAAGCATAACAGTTTCAACCAGGAGAAATGGAAAGAGGGTGGGTAGGGGAAAATCTGGGTTCAAACTCTCATCCAGAGTGGGTATGGAAGATGGGTCTCCCACATCCTATGTGATTGCCTCTTCAGTCCATTTTATGAAAGTAGTCCAACATTTTATTTTGGCCAGAAATATTTGGTGAATAAACTATTTGTCCAAAAAGTGTCATTCAGCTCTTGTCAGTGTCTGAAGGGAGGGCTGGATATGCAAGAGCTAGTTCTGGCTCAATGATTTATCTGATCATAAACACAAAATGTAGATTAAGCTAAAATGCCTATCCTCATCTTGGATAGATTTGTGTACTTTTCTTTGTAAACCATTGGTTTCTTTATTTTGATTTTGTGCTAGAAGAAAGCAGTGGGGGATGTTAGGACAAAGGTGATGTGAAATAGGAAAGGAAAGAATAACATAAAAAAAGTGAATATCCCTGCCTGGGTACATATATTAAGTTTTGTTTTTCAATGGAAGGAAGGTAAAGGCTACACCAGCCTCAACTTCTCTGTTAAATACAAATCTCTAGGTGGAAATTTGAAGCACAAGGCTAAATTTTAACAATACCATGTTTTCATAAAACAGTCTTATGGTTTAAAATTCAAGCCCTTTCAAGTAAGTAAGTGTGTAGTTCATAGACAAAAACTAACAGCCCTGAGAAAGCTAAAATATCTGAGAAGAGAAGGAACACCCACTGTTGCATTATGGGAGATATGCTTCAGAATGAAAGAACACCACAAACTGAGGTTTGGAAAAAATAGTTATTTTTCTCCATAATAAATAGTCTGTAATCGGCCATTATCGATTTTCCCCTTTCCTTTGAAGCATCAGCTAGAGGCCAAAGTCAGGAACAGAATGCTCTCGGGTAGACCATGAGTATAGAAGTTTCTATGTTTATACCAATGTATTTTTTACTTTAAGGGTCACATTTTGAAGTAGGCTCTACTGTGTGTGTTCTCATCTGTGCCCTTAAAAAAAAAATCAAATCTGCACATACAAGGGCCTTTTCAGCACTTGAAATATTGCATTTGTACACATGCACATACAATGTCCAACAATTGGACACAACAATGATACTGAGGATAGAGCTTCACGAAATTAGGCCATGTTTTGAAAATATGTCCCTAAATATTTGCAGAGGTTCTTCTAAAAATCTGACAATTAAACCAAAACAAACCCAGCAGCAGCAGGAGGAAGATATAAATATATGTTTTGGCTTTAAATGTCAGTATCAATGCTTGGTCAGAGGATCCATTTTCAAATTTCTACTGGAGGGATTGCTACTGGTGAGGCAGGCTCTCAGCCTATCACCTGTATATGAGACTGGCAAATGGTCATGCAGTAGTGTTGAATGTTTTCTGATTTCAGAATTAAAAATACTCCTTTCAGCTGTAAAAAAACAACATTAGATATTGTCAGAAGGAAAAGAAACCTAACAGTCTTACATATGCACATCTCCCCTTGAGGAACTTTGGCTCAATCTTGAGCGGTCATTCAGAATTCACATTTTTCCTTTACAGTAATTTTTAGGAACTTTTAAAAAATTTGCAGAGAAAACAAATACCTGATTGAATAGGATGGATGTCACTCAGACAGGATTGCAATGTTACTGCTGCCCAAGAACAGGATTGCTGTGTACCCCACTAGCTGCAGAATATGTGGAGTGGCTCTGAGAAGAGGCAGTACCTCTGGCTTCCCAGGCATTCCTCATTTCTCAGTAGGCCTCCTGTATTATGCTGTCAAGCTTTGTACATGCAAACCTTACATTCCTTCATTGAAGTGAAATTGTGCACAAATTGGGTAGGGCTTTGCATTGTACTACTCCTGGCCAATAGAAAAGGAGTACTTGTGGCACCTTAGAGACTAACAAATTTATTAGAGCATAAGCTTTCGTGAGCTACAGCTCACTTCATCGGATGCATTTGGTGGAAAAAACAGAGGGGAGATTGATATACACACACAGAGAACATGAAACAATGGGTTTATCATACACACTGTAAGGAGAGTGATCACTTAAGATAAGCCATCACCAGCAGCGGGGGGGGGGGAGGAGGAAAATCTTTCATGGTGACAAGCAAGGTAGGCTATTTCCAGCAGTTAACAAGAATATCTGAGGAACAGTGGGGGGTGGGGTGGGGGGGAGAAATACCATGGGGAAATAGTTTTACTTTGTGTAATGACTCATCCATTCCCAGTCTCTATTCAAGCCTAAGTTAATTGTATCCAGTTTGCAAATTAATTCCAATTCAGCAGTCTCTCGTTGGAGTCTGTTTTTGAAGCTTTTTTGTTGAAGTATAGCCACTCTTAGGTCTGTGATTGAGTGACCAGAGAGATTGAAGTGTTCTCCAACTGGTTTTTGAATGTTATAATTCTTGACGTCTGATTTGTGTCCATTCATTCTTTTACGTAGAGACTGTCCAGTTTGACCAATGTACATGGCAGAGGGGCATTGCTGGCACATGATGGCATATATCACATTGGTAGATGCGCAGGTGAACAAGAATTATAACATTCAAAAACCAGTTGGAGAACACTTCACTCCCCCCCCCTGCTGCTGGTGATGCCTTATCTTAAGTGATCACTCTCCTTACAGTGTGTATGATAAACCCATTGTTTCATGTTCTCTGTGTGTGTATATCAATCTCCCCTCTGTTTTTTCCACCAAATGCATCCGATGAAGTGAGCTGTAGCTCACGAAAGCTTATGCTCTAATAAATTTGTTAGTCTCTAAGGTGGCACAAGTTCTCCTTTTCTTTTTGTGAATACAGACTAACACGGCTGCTACTCTGAATCCTGGCCAAAGTCTCAGCTGCTGTTTCTCAGCAAACTCTACCTCACCCTCTTCACTACTCAAATGGTGCTATTTTCAGCTTTTCATTTTTCCAGTCAGTTTTCTTTGCCTTCTTCCATACGACTTCTAATACTTCTTGTTAACCCTCTCATAACTGTGTAGCAGGCTCCCTCTCTCTAATCATTCAAACTCACCTCTTTTGAATGGCCCTCAAATGCCAGCCCATTTTTCTATTTCACCATTATCCTCCTGTTCATCACTGTATATTCACACCACGCCCATTAGAGGAATTGCCCCCCCCCTTAACCAGCACTAGTTTTTTTAAGTTTCATTTATCCATTGGGTTTCCCAGCATGTTTTATCTAATGTTTGACTTTCAGATTGTAAGCTTCTTGGAACTCCAGGGAGGCTGTGTCTTTATTTTTGTTTTATATTGAGTCCAATGCACTATTGGGGCTTAACAGACAAATAATAGACAGCTAATTAGCTGATCTGTGTGGGCAAACACTTCTTTGCACATGCAGCATGTTGCATGCAGACATAAGGTCCTTGAAGTCTAAATAGAAGGCTGCCTGCACTGTACACGCTTTTTGTGGCTATTCATATTCTAGATTTATTTTTGCTTGTGCTTTGTATTGAATAATATTACCAGACGAATGCTGCTTTAAACAGCAGCTCTGTGTTCAAGGTCAAACAGCAAGGAACAGTTCTATTTAAAATGAACTCCAGGGACCGGAGCAGAAATATGTTATAGAAATACAGAACTGACCCAGAATGATACTTCAGTGAAAAAATAAATGAATTTGTCTCCATTTCAGACAAATAAGAAACAAGATGAGAACTCTTTCCTTGTTTGTGCTGAAACGAAAGGGAAAGGAGGTTTAGAGTTACAGAGCTTATATTACCATATTGCATTACCAGTCAGTCACTGGGTCTCAACATTTCTTGATGTTTCTCTTTCAGACTTATTCTGATCTCCTCCTAATCCAATTGCTTCTGAAGCAGGATATTTCTGTATAGAGGAATTTCTTAAAAAAAAAATAGAACCATAAACATGCTATTATCTATGGGGGACGGATGGACAGGGGGGACAGATGGACTTTTTGGCCTGAGGGCCACATTGGGTTTCGGAAATTGTATGGAGGGCCGGTTAGGCGAGGGGGTCATGGCCTGGCCCCCACCTCTGATCCACACCCCCCCAGGACTCCTGCCCCATCCAAACCCCCCATTCCTTGATGGCTACCTGGGACCCCTGCCCCATCCACATACCCCTGCTCCCTGTCCCCTGACAGCCCCTGAACCTCCGCCCCTAACTGCCCTCCGCAGCCCCATCCAACCCCTCCTCTCATTCCTGACTGCCCCCCCACCGGACCCCTGCCCCATCCAACCACCCCCTTCTCCCCGTCCCCTGCCTGCCCTCGGAACCCCTGCCCCATTCAACCCCCCTCCTTCCTGACTGCTCCCCCCCAGGACCCCTGCCCCCATTCAACCCCCTGTTCCCATCCCGACCCCTATCCCCACCCTCTGACCACCCCCCGAACCCCCCTGCTCCGTGTCCCCTTACCGTGCTGCCTGGAGTACTGGTGGCTGGCGACGCTACAGCCCCGCTGCTGCTGCCGCCACCGCACAGCACAGGGCAGCGGGATCTGCAGCTGCGCTGCCCCAGGAGCTCACAGCCCCGCCACCCTGAGCACTGCGCCGGCGGCGGAGCGAGCTGAGGCTGCGGGGGAGGGGGGACAGCAGGGGCAGAGCTGGGGGTGAGCCTCCTGGGGCAGAAGCTCTGGGGTCGGGCAGGAGGGTCCCGTGGGCCGGATGTGGCCCATGGGCCGAAGTTTGCCCACCTCTGATCTATAATTTATAGTTATAAAGAAGAACCATTTATGTTTTCTAGCTATTTTTGCTCTCATAATCTTTTCAAGAGGCCCATTATGTAGTTAGTTTTGTTGCTGTTGTTGAGAACACAGAGATCTTTGCTCATATTTATTTGACTTTTTGATTCATGCTTTTCTGTCACACTGGCTCTATTGTTACAGTATTTTACCTTCATCCTTTATGAACTACCATCTGAGTTCAAATTAGTACAGCACACTCACAGTGAGTATTGACACATTCCTGAGAATGTCACTATATCACTTCCCTCCTTGACTTCCAACATAGGGCATCATTAATTTTAAAATTCTTCTTTGTATTTAGATGACTTATCCTTTTCTAACTTTGAACTAAATGGAATCTATACTCACAGGAAACAAGGAAGTGCATCCAGGTCTCCCAAGTCCCAAGGATTTAACCACCCAGGGATTTAACCACAAGACCAGCCTACTGCTGTTTTTGATAGGCAGAATGTATCTGACTCCCAATTGGTCAGTGGAAGGGGACGGGGAGGCAATGTCTTCCAATCTCACTACCAGTGGTTCAGTCTCTGAGTTGAGCAGAAGAATATCCCATAATCCTTATCACCACCTACTGCCCCAACAGTAAAGCTAGAATCTATGAGCATTGCAAGGCACAGTGGCTACAGTTAACCTCAACATCTTCACAGTCCTGGATATTTCCAAGTTTCCTCTGACACCAGCACTTGCTGTGATAAACTGCTCAAAGTGACTGTGAGAGGGTCATGAAATAAATTGAAACTGAGTCAGGAGGTTGGTGTGTGGAGTCAGAATGAAAAAAGAGTAGAGGGGGAATTAATGGTAATCTAGATGTATTTCACTGTGTGCATACCTCTAATACACTGCAAAAAGTAACAAGATGTATGGAACAAGGCAGATCATAGGAACAACAAGAGGAAAGTCAGTGGGAGAATCTACTCAACATCTTAGATGTTTATACACAAATGCACGGAGTATGGGTAATAAACAGGAAGAACTGAAAGTATTAGTACATAAGCTAAATTACAACTTAATTGGCTTCACAGAGACTGGAATAGTGGTACAGAGGGGTGTAGCTTTTTAAGAGAGTATGAGCAGGGGAAAAAAGGATTATACAGCAAGAATATATACACCATTTCTGAAGTCCAGGAGGCAAGAGGAAGACCAGCTAAAAGTCTCTTCGTTAAAATAAAAGGGGAAAAAAGACAGCAGTGATATCGTAATAGGGATCTACTATATGTCACCAAATCAGGAGATGAGAGATGAAGCATTTCTAGAACAAATAGCAGAAATATCCAAAACATGAGATTTGGTAGTAATGTGAGACTGAATACCCAGACAGCTGTTGGAAAAGTGATATGGCAAAACATAAAATGTCCAGTAAGGTCTTGGAATATACAGAGGACAATGTTTTGTTTCAGAAGCCAGAGGAAGTAACCTAGGGCACAGCCTTTTTAGATTTGATTCTGACTAACGGGGATGGGGGTGGGTTGTGAATCTGAAGGAGGAACGCAGTTTGGGTTAAAGTGATCATGAAATGATGATTTCAGAATTCCAAGGAAAGGAAGAATTGAGGGCAGCAGAATAAGGACAATGGACTTCAGAAAAGCAGAAAAGCAGACTTTAACAAACTCAGAGAACTGGTAGGTAAGGTCTCACAGATAGAAAATCTAAGGGAAAAAAGATTAGGAGAGCTGGCGGTTTCTAAAGACACAATATTAAAGGTGCAACAGCAAACTATCCTGATGGAAAGGAAAGATGGATAGAATAGTAGGAGGAGCTCTTTAATGACCTGACAATAAAAAAGAAATCCTATAAAAATAGAAACATGAACAAATTTCTAAGGAGGAGTACAAAAGAATAGCACAAGCATGTAGAGATAAGATCCAGAAGCCAAAGGCACAAAATGAGATACACCTAGTAAGGGACACAAAAGGCAGTAAAAAGAGGTTCTTTAAATACGTTAGGAATAACAGAAAGATGAAGGAAAACATAGTTCCACTACTTGGCAGGGAAGGAGAGCTAATACTGGATGATATGAAGAAGGCTGGAGGTGTTTAATGCCTATTTCATTTCAGTCTTCATTAACAAGGTGAACTGGGAACAGGTACTTAAACACAATATTAATAACGGGGGGGGGGGGGAAGGAATGCAAGCCAGAATAGGGGGAAAACAGGTTAAATAATATTCAGATAAGTCAGATGTATCCAAGTGGGCAGGATCTGATGAATTTCACCCTAAGGGTACTTAAGGAGATAATTGAAGCAATTTCAGAACCACTAGATTGCTTCAGAACCATTGGTGATTATCTCTGAGAGCACATGGAGGATGGCAAATGTTGTACCTATCTTTAAAAAGGGTGATAAAGAGGACCCATAAACTAGCCAGCCTAACTTTCATACCTGGAAAGAAACTAGAACAAATTATTAAACAATCAATTTGTAAGCACCAGGAGGATAATAGAGTGATAAAGAATAGCCAACATGGAATTGGCAAGAACAAATCATGCCAAACCAACCTAATTTTCTTCTTTGCTGGGTTAGTCATCTAGGGGATGAGGGAAGAGCTGTAGGCATGATTTATCTTGGTTTTAGTAAGGCTTTTGACACAATTGCACATGGCACTCTCATAAGCAAACCAGGAAAATGTGGTCTAGATTAAATTACTCTAAGGAGAGTGTACAACTTGTTGAAAGACCATATTCAAAGAGTAGCTATCCATGGTTTGCTGTCAAAGTGTGTGGGGGGGAGTGTATCTAATGGGTTCCCCCGGGGTCTTTACTTGGTCTGCTAAAAGTCAATATTTTCATTAATGACTTGGATAATGGAGTGAAGATTATGCTTACAGAATTTGTGATTGACACCAAGCTGGGAGGAATTGCAAATACTTTGGAGGACAGAATTAGAATTCAGAAGGACCTTACAAATCAGCTGTTGGCTAAAATTCTTATTAATTTTACAGCTCAGTACTGGCTCACAGCTCGGGCTGTCACCCCAGGGTGGGTGGGAGGCTCCAGCTAGAACCTGACTGCCCCCCAGGCTCCCAACTACCTGCTCCAAGTAGACTGCTGCCCCCAGGCTCCTGACTCCCAGCTGGGCTGCTGCCCAGGCTCTCCACTCCACGCCAGGCTTCTGGATGCTGACAGCCCAGGCTCCCAGAGTGCAGTTGCTCTGAGCCGAGACAATAGCAGCGTGAAATTGACTCTGGTAGGCTCTGTGCTGTGAAACTGATTGAATTACTGCAGTAGCCATAGGTCAGCCTAAATTAAGTCGACCTAATTTTGCAGTGTAGACTAGCCCTAGAAGGAATACAAGCTAACAACAGAAACTTTGTGTTTTTTCAATTTCTGTAAAGAACCTAGCACATGTTTGGTTGCTCAGGATCACAGTGTACCCAAACCAGCACATGGAACCACAGGAGCCTCCACACAGCATTGTGGCATGTCTTTATGCCCTAACTACCGACTGAGCTAGGAGTTAATTACCGTGCAAGACAATAAAGATGTGACACTAATCTATTAAACTGGCATACAGTAGAATAAAGCAATGATTTATATGAATTGAATAACTGATGTTTTAGCATGTTCTTGACACTAGACTGACCCAATAAAAAAACCTAATCAAATAATGAGAATGTAACAACATTTGTGAGGGAACCTGAGGAAAATTAATGAAGAAGATTAAATCACTAGTTCATATAAACCTATCACATAACACCAAACATTTCTTATTTTCTTTAGTGCACCTATTGCGTACAATAGTACTTTGTGGTTTTTTTCCATTTTGCTTTTCATCAGAGGCTCTAAAAACATATTATTAAATATTAATTTAAACCTCTAACAGGCTTGCGGTGTTTGCTTGGAAACAACTTCACCCTGGTAGCAAGAGTTAAGCCTGCTGAGAAAGTGCTGAGTTGTATGTGTTGACTCACTGAGGTAGGTTGCTCATTACCCCACATGAAAATAAAGGAGAGTGGAATGGCTTTGCTAGAGAGACAACTTAGGGTGTGGGTTGAGCAGTTCTGAGGTAGGAACCTGAACAGAAGCCAGATCTGGGGAGATCAACGTGAGGTTTTTTTAACCTCGTTAATTTCTTTGTTACTAAAGCCAAACCACAGGAATGGATTGAGTTTCAGACTCTATGCAACACAGTTGATAGGGAAGGTGGCCTGTAGTGTTTATATACAATTCATTCCATGATCTGTACTGGGATTTTTTTTAAGAGTACCTAGTATAGCATCTGGGTCATGTTAGTCCACTCGAGGTTTTGGAATTTTACTAGAGAGTTCAGCTAGTTACTGTAAGAGAAACTGTGTTCTGTGAGCTGCTGGATTAAACAATGGTCTGTGGAATCTTAATCTGAAATTAGTGTCTGTGTAATTCCTTCCAGAAGATTCTACTTAGTTATGACACAAATACCAGCTACAAGGATGAGAAAAATCACAAGAAGAGATATGAGTGCTCCTTCTAGCTGTCAAATTTTTAGATTGTACAATGCTGCCCATAGAAAAAATAGTCTCCCCACTTGTGGAAGCCACTTTCTTGCCATGCTGTAAACAACACTTTAGTGACTGTGCCTTGCTCTGTCAGATCAGATGTATTATAGACAGCATTTTGAGTGGGGATATCCTCCAGCCTGAATCAGAAAGCTGTACATGTCCATCTTAACTTTAAAAAAAATCCCACAATAGAGTATGCAGAACATTGCTAACCAAGGTTTTGTGACAAGAAGTCGATCAAGGGTCTTCCTCATCTCTCACAGCCAGAGTACAGTTCGCAATACTTCAGTCTTAACTTAAAAAATAAAAAGTTCCTGAAGTCCCCTGAGTTTCCTGTCTACGAATCTCATTCCACTTTTGGGCCCAGACGAGGACACTGGCTTGAAAGGTTAGAAAATCGATTCTTTGTGATGAAGGAACATGACTTTACCACAAAACATGCTACACTCCCTCATTTTCCAAGAAATAAAGTGCATCATATTTTTAAAATGGTGCCTGACACTGTGCATAATAAGGACCAAGAAAAAGCAAAAAACAGCACTCTGAGGGTATTTTAAACAACATAAAAACTCCAGCTATGAACAATGTACATTCTGGTAAGCATGTCAGTGAGAAGGGGAAAACATAGATGAGTATCATGCCCACCTATATTGCCTTGCAAGTTCATGTGAGTTCACAAATGTGGATCATGAGATAAGATGGCGGGTAATAGAAGGATGTTTGTCAGCTAAGCTGAGAAGAGAACTTCTCCAAGACCCCCAAATAACTCTTGTCACAAAACTTGACACTGCTTAAGCGAACAAGATGTCACAAACACATGCTCAACAAATGGAGAAGGAAAACTGGCAACAAGTGTAGAGACAGCACACGCACTCCACTCTAAGAACTCAATCTGGAATCGAGTGAGATTTCTCAAGACATTAACCAATCCCGGAAAATTCAGGGTTCAGTCACAAAGATGACAAATGTAAAATGCTACAAATGTGGAGACTCATACTTACATCAAGGTGACTGCCCAGCAGAAGGGGTTGTCTGTCATCGCTGTGAAAAATTAAACCATCATGGAAAAATCTCAACTACTCCCTGCAAAGTTGAGAAACATTTCCAACAAAGATATCAAGATCAAGCAAATGTGCTTCAAGCTGACACCTCAGAAGATGACAGCTGTTATTTATTTTCTCAGGGAATACTGTGAAGAAAATCTTCTGAGCACAGTGTTCAATCATGGCACATCATCATCATACCAGGAAATGAGACTTAAGTTTTAATTGACACCAGTGCATTTGTGAATGTGATGAATCAATATGTATATGATGCCATACCACAGAAACTACTTTTATAACCCATGGCAATAAAAGTATCAGCCTATGGAAATCCACGGACAATGAGTAGAGTATTTTGGCTCATTTTAATACATAGTGACTAATGTCATAGACACATTGATTAGTTATACCACCTCAAGTGCAGTAGGAATGGTTCAGACAATCCAAATGGTACAGCCTAAATCAACTCCTCCTCCTAAATCAACTGCATGTCTCATGGGGACATGTTCACAGGAAATGGGAAGTTGAAAGGACAACAAGTAAAATTGTACATTGATAGCACAGTTCGGCCTGTAGCTTTATCATACACAGATACATTCCTTTCTATGTCACAAAGCTGATGGAAGAACTAGAACATCTGGAAGAGCTTGACATCATTGAGCAAGTGGAAGGCCCCACAACATGGGTTCCTGTGGTGTTTAGATGTTGCTTTAATTATTAGAATTGGGAGCACTGGCTGTTGGGAGTCTGAAAGGAAACAGGAAGGAGGGAGGAGGAGCTGAAGAGGCTGAGGGAGAGCTACCAAGGGTGCAGCAGCAGCTTGGAAGAGGTTGCCACTTTAAAAAATAAAATCCTGTTGAAGTTTGTTAGTGCCTTGCCTGGCTACTACAACAGTTTCATTTATAGTAGTAACCCAAACACACAATCAACCAGGCAAAATCCAAATTTGTGTGGATATGCATTTACCAATCATGCTGTCCAGTGTGAGCAACACATTACCTCCACTGTAAATGAGATTACTGCACATCTGCATGGATCAAAAGTCTTCTCCAAGCTTCACTTCACAACAGAAAACCACCAACTTGAGCTCTGCCCCGAGTTAAGATCCATAACAGCCTTCGTGACATACATGGGTCTATGCCAATATAAATTACTCAGTTTTAGCATTTCTCCAGTGGCTGCTATATTTCAAAACACCATATGTGAGGTACTAACTGGATTCTCTCGTGCTCTCAATATGAGTAATAACATATCAGTATTTGGCACCACATCTGAAGAACAGGACATTCAACTGTTTCTGAATGACTGCAGGAGAAGAATCTCACATTAAACCCAGACAAATGTGAGCCCAATAAACCAATATTAGAATTTTCTGGGTACACATCCTCCTCATCAGATCCTAAAATTGGTAGACGCCAGTTGTGTTGGATTAGGAGCAATCCTCAGATGTCATTTCAAGATTCTGACTGATCACAAACCTCTATGTCAACAATCCATCTTTTTCCCCACCAGCTTACTATTAGTGGCGGATGCTCAAAGGATAAGATTGTGATTACAAAGTTTTGTATTCACCTACCAAGAATAAGCATGTTGCCTACTTCTCCAGGCACGCTATTCTTGAAACAGCAAACTATCACAACACTATGGAGAAAGCAGAAGCTCATGTAAATGTCATCCTCTCTTACACCATTCCTAAAACTGTCTTGTTACAACAAATACAAACAGCTGCAGAGTCTGATATGTCTCCAACTGGTCATCAAAACCATTCAAAGTGGTTAATGGAAGAAGATGCTACTCAGGACACAAGAGAACCCACTCACAGTCTCAGATAAACCCTGTAAGTATTATTAATCAAGTTTAAAAATGGGCAAATTGAGGTTGAGTGACTTACACAAGGTCAGTGGCAGTGGCATAGTTGAGAATAGAACACAGGAGACTGGATTGCTAATCCCTGCACCAACTATTGCACATTGCTCAACACAGGAAACTCACCGCAAATATATGTTTCTTCATCTATGTCATGTCTGAAAGTTAATTAAAACAAATAATTTTAACAAGAAGCGTTTCAGATTTTTATTTTCTAAGAATAATTTATTTTGTCATAAAGATAGATACTGAAAGCCACTTTGTCTTGAGATTTTTATTTCACCCAGCAATCCTATTTATATAAATAATCTTGAAGGCTCTATATTAATTCTTAGTACTGCAGGATGATTTTTCTTTTAGTTGTAAATTAGTTTCTTCTTAATAACACAGCCACCAGTCCAGAAAGTGCAGGTGCATTTTCCCCATCCTTATCAATCATGGCATAAGAGGGTCTGAAGCCTGATGTGACTGGGATAAACTTACTCTAGGAAAATTTTAAGTGGTATTCCGCATTGGTACAGCTGTACCAATAGAGCAATGGTGGAAGTTGTCTAGTAGACAGGACATAAGCATTTAACCCAGAGTAAAGTTGTATTATATAAAATGCCTTTGTCCTGTCTACTCCTCAGTTTCCTCTCTTGCTACCACCAATGAATGGCACCAGTGCAAATAAGACTAGTGAATTTTGTTAGGATAGAAAAGACCCTGGAGACCAGACTGCAGTTCTCTCAACTTTACAAGGTGATGGTTTTGATTTTTCTTTTTCTTTTTATCTCCTTGATGTTTCATGCTTCTGATGTCATTGATATATAGTTTAGAGAGGAGCATAAAATAGGAAATAAACTACCAAGGAGACCACATGACAGACTGCCTGATGGTATAAGATCTGAGGCAGGGAGCCTCATTTTTTTCATCCATGAAGAAAACCACTAAAAATCTATCAACAATTAAAATCTTTCTGCAGGCTACAAAATATACCTTCAAGATAATCAAAGACAAAAAGGCTTCAGCCAGACTCAAAGTCCATGAAGCACAAATGGGGAAAAAACATCCCTCATCTCAAAGAGCAGAAGAAGAAAATGGAGATCCAGCCAGAGTCAGATGTAGAAGAGCCAGCTCTCTGGTGGGGAAAGGAATGAAGATACTCACAGAAAGGCATAACAAAAAGAAAAGTGCAAAATGGAAGCCTTTGGAGAAAACTAGATATGGAATAGAATAAAAACCAAATCCCTCATCGGCAGAGTTACTGAAACTGAGAAGTGAGTGAGCACTCTAAGTAGGTTCTGCCTACAACATAGGTATCACCTAAGACGGATCATCTTGCTAGATGGTTTTGAGGGACTAGATTCCAGCAGACTTCAGAGCAGAATTTCTTGAACGTATATTCCATGCAGAATTTCAAGACAGTCTCAAATGTTAAATAAACTTAAAGAATTTCTTCACAGCAGCCATTCCCCACCCTGACGTTTTCCTGTGAAGTTGATTTGTCCTCATCAGAAAAGAAGCCATGCTGCCCCTAATATCTTTCACTGAGACTTAAAGAGAAGATATTAAAGAAATTAAATCCTTGGCCCAGGAATCCTTAATTTTGGCATTCCTAATTTTTGAGTGCTTGATTTTGCAGCCTTACCAGATTTTTTAAATGTAATCGCCTAATTTTTTAAAAAAACAGAAAAGTTTCATCGTAGTGGAACCATATTGATCCTGCACATAGATCAGCAGCAGGGTTGAAATCTTTACATCCACAGTGCAGTCCTCAACCACTTGAGCTAACTGAGTATCTGATAGTGGTAGATGATGTGTTCTATGTGGACCTGCCATTAGAGAGGTATGGAAACTAGAGCTGTGTAAATAAGTGATTTTTCAGTTTGCTGGCCATTGTGAGAAACCAAAAAATATATTATTTTCATGCCAATCCAAAACCAGTTTCTTGGCAAACAGAAAATTCCAAAAAATATTTATTTCAGGTTGAACACAATGTTTTGCTCAACTTGAAACAAAATTGCACTGTTTCACTTTTGGGTATTTTTCAACTTTTTATTCTTTTCTAAGCAAAGGAAATTTTGGAAGTGAAAACCTAGATTCACATGGGGACTTAGGCCATTCACACACAAAAAAGAAATAGGAAGAAGTGGTGATGGCAGCAGTTTTGTGAACAGTGCCTATGTCCCCTTGTGACTAGCCTGAAAAATCAAAATTTCATTTCAGAAATGTCTACATGAAATGTTTTGACATTTCTGAAAATTTTCTTCTATTTTCTACCAAACCATTTGCTATAAAATTGGCACGCACTTCTGAAATGTTTCAGTCAACCCAAATCTGCATTTTTGGTGAAAGAAGTTTTGGTGAAAAAAAAATTTACACAGATTTAACGGAGATGCACATTTTTGCCAATGAGTTTCACAGTTATTTGCTAGACAGCAAATACTACTGAGAATCAAGAATGATGGTTCAATTCCAGGTTCTGTAAGAAAGCATTCTTTAGTGATTGCAGACTCTTCTGCCTCTATCCCCTTTCCCCCTCTCTACAGTTGCCACCCCTCTCCCATCCCCAGCTGTTATCAACCCCAGCACCTCCTCCCCATCTGTCTCTACTCCTATTCCTCCTCTTGGCTCTTGCCCTTGCCACTATCCAGCCTCCCTGGCTCCTGCCCTGTTCCCCACCCTTGTTTATCCTCCCCACTATGGGCACCTGTCCATTCTCCCTTGTTCCTATTCCCATGTCTTCTGCACCCTTCTGCTCCTGTCCCCCACCTCCCAGCTCCTGCTCTCAGTCCCTCTGTCCTCTTTATGCATCCCTTTCCTCCTCTCCACTCCCTTGTTCCTCACTTCTCCACATTTGAATCAACTGCTCCTCCTCTTCCTCCATGCTCCCTGGGCACCAGTAGGAGAAGCACTGAGATCACAAGAGAGACGATTTCCCTGCTGTCAGTTCCTATGCATTGTGCCAGTCACCCTCTGGTTCCAAAAAGGGCAATTGCAGGGAAATCCTAATCAGCCCCTGCAGTACTCTACCAGAAAATGCTCAGTTGGCTCAGTTCATATGCAGTCCAGTTGGCACATAGTAGCTGGGTCATGCTCACTGCAAATCTTTGGAGAATTTAGCTGCCAAAGTTTAAGTGAGCATGAGCAAACAGACTTTTTAGAGGCTTATAACATAGCAAAATTCAGTGACTTTTCACAGGGACAGCAAAAAGGCTAAATCTGAAGTAGACTTATAGGTTCAAAGGCTAGAAGGGGCCATTGTGATCATCTAGTCTGATCTCCTGTATAACGCGGGGCATATAACTTACCAAAAATAATAGAGCATATCTTTTATGAAAAACATTCAATCTAATTTAAAAATTGTCAGTGATGGAGAAACCACCAGGACCCTGTGGTAAGTTGTTCCAATGGTTAATTAATCAGTTAAAAACGTACACCTTATTTCCAGTCTTAATTTGTCTAGCTTCAACCTCCAGCCATTGCATGTTTTTATAGTCTCTGCTAGACTGAAGAACCCACTATTAAATATTTGTTCCCCATGTAGGTATTTAGAGGCTGTAATCAAGTTACTCCTTACCCTTCTCTTTGTTAAAATGAATAGATTGAGCTCCTTGAGTTTGTCACTGTAAGAAATGTTTTCTAATCCTTAATCATTCTCATGGCTCTTCTATGAACCCTTTCCAATTTATCAACATCCTTCTTGAACTGTGGAGACCTGAACTGCCACAGTATTCAAGCAAATGACCAATGTAATAGCAAAATAATCTCTCAACTCCTACTCAAGATTCCCCTGTTCATGCATCCAATGATGTGTTGCACAGGGAGCTCATGTTCAGCGGATTATCCACCAGGACTCCCAAATCTTTCTCAGAATCACTGCTTCCCAGTATACAGTACTCCATCCTGTAATTGTGGCCAACATTCTTTCTTCCTAGATGTATATATTTAGCCATATTAAAATACATATTGCTTGCTTGCACCCACCTTACCAAGCTATTCACATCACTCTGTATCAGTGACCTGTCCTCTTCATTACTTACCACTTCCCAAATTTTTATGTCATCTGTAAACTTTACCAGTGATGATTTTATGTTTTCTTCCCAATCATTCATCAAAATATTAAATAGCACAGGGCAAAGAACTGATTGCTGTGGGACCCCACTAGAAAAACACCCATTCAATGATGATTCCCCATTGATAATTATGTTTTGAGACCAACCAGTTAGACAGCTTTTAATCCATTTAATATGAGACACGTTAATTTTCTCTTTCTCGTTTTATAATCAAAGTTTTATAATCTCGTTTTATAATGTGGTACCCTGTCAAATATCTTACAAAAGTCTGTTACATTAATATTATTACCTGTATCAGCCATACTTGTAATCTCATTTAAAAAAAGATATCAAGTTAGATTGATTTCCATAAACCTGAAGTCCTAGCTCCTCAACGAAACAGTGTATGAATGTTTTTAATATGGGCAAAACAACATTTTCCCCTAACCTTGTTCTTAGAAATGCTGAACCATTTTAGATGAAACTTTTGGAAAAACAAATGTATCTGAGGCAAATACCTGGCATGGAGAATTTCATCTTGAATGATTAAAGTTTGGCCAAATTATAAATAACTGAAAACAGGCTTCAGAAAACACAGTCTTACAATGAAAAGTGTTGACCAATCTCAAATACAGGCATCAGTACCAGTACTACCTATTGGATATATATCCTTTAATACGTCATCATGTATTTGTTATCATTGTAATTCTCAGTTTTCACACTTAATAAACAATCAAACATTCTTCCAACCCTCCTCACATCCCTAAAAATAGTTTATTAAAGTGAGGATCTTTTGGATGAAAAGGGGAAAGTGTTTCAGAATAGGTTTATGTGCATTTTGAACTCCATCCAGGCAAAAGAAAATTATATTGCTTTTTTTCCCCAAAACAAGCGGAAACTTTTCATGTTTGAGGCCAAAATATAAAAACCCCAGAAGGCAGGTATGGTATTACTTAAAGTTATATTACTGGAACACAATACTTGAAGGAAAATCTATAAAAAAACTTTCTCATCTATCTATCTCTATATATGCGCATTTCACACTGCAGCAGGGCCATTCTTTATTAAGGTTGGGGCCCTTCCAGCACCACACTTGCAGAATTAGAGGAACAGAATTTAATTTACCAAAATTTTGTTAGAGATTCCTCAGCACCATGAAGAAGAAAGAAAGGGTGTCCCATTCCAAATAGACTACTACAGGTTTGATTTTCAAAAGTACTGAGTGCCCATTCAAATTGAAGCTAATGGGAGGTGTGGGTATATAATATCTCTGAGCATCAGGCCATACATAATTTAGGGTTATTTCATATCAAGCATTATAAACATTTAATAATGTTTTGCCCCCATATAGTACCTTTAATCCAAAGATTTCAGAGTGCCTTACAAATGGGTGTATCATTTCCAGATTACATATGGAGAAACTGAGGCAAAGAACAACTATTTTATTTGCCTGAAGTCCCACAATAACCTAATCAGACCAGGACTCCAATCTCTCCATTATTTTTAACCACTAGCCTAGGCTCCCCTCATTAGGAAGAAATAATCCTATTCACAGCCCTAGAAATCAGTCTCTCAAATAGTTGCTTAATGAGCCCCACAGAACATATTAATAGAATTATATATGGAGATTGGGTAGTTAGAGGCTGCTCAAATCTTTTTTTTTTCTTTCAAAAATGCATGTACATTATGATCTACAAAATTAAACAACAGAGACCACTGGGCCTTGGCTGGGAATGGAAGCCCATTCTACTAAACACAAACAAACAAACAAACATATTTCCGCCCTAATATCCATGAAACAACTCCAGTGCAAGTCTCAAAATAAGGCAACTAGAGCAGTTGTATGCACAAGACACAATGCCTGAGACACTTAAAAGAAATCCTCCTTTCATTTATTTAGTAGAAATTTATGAAAACAAGATACCAAGATCCAAACAAAATGACTACTATGAATGTGGGACAAACAAACACACACATTACAACATGGTGATTACAAAAAGCATTACAAAATATTGTCCCATCCTGGAAATTATACATAGTACAATAACCACAGACAAAGAAATAAATTTAAACTTTCCTTTCCTATTACAAAGAGTAATAGCCATCTTTCTTCCTTTTACTTAGGTAAATTTAAAATGTTCTTAATTTGATGAATATTATATAATCTTTCTCTTGACATATAATGTGCTTAGATGAAAATTGTTAATATTATTCACCTGTCACTTAAAAAATTCTTAAAGTCAAACTATCACCAGTACGAAGAGGATCACATTATCTTGGAGCACCTGGGGCACCTAAACTAAGACTATGTTTACATTTGAGCTGGATGGTGAGATTCCCAGCTCACCTAGACATACTGGTGCTAATTCTGGTTGAGCTTCTAAAAATAGCAGGTAGCTGGGGTAGCATGGGCAACGATGGGGCTGGCTGCCTAAATCTGTACCCAGTTGGTCTGGGCATGCACATACTTGGGCAGCTAGCTCAAGCTATCATCTGTGTTACCCTGCCTACATTGCTATTTTTAGTGTGCTAGCTCAAGCAGAGCTAGCATAGTTACATCTATGGGGTCTGGGAATCACACCTCCCAACTCAAATGCAGACATAGCATTTAGGGATTAAATTTAGGCTATCACTTGAATGTAAGAAATCACTTATAGGGGAATACAGACCTTATATAAAATCAAGACATTTATGTTTTAAATGGGTTTCATCTACATGGGCTTTAACATAATGTTCCTCTGTCAAGAACAAAGATTTCAGAAGATGAGTTCCAAGGTAAAATTTAGGGCTAAAGTTACAAGAGGGATTTAGGAAGCTAAGAGTGTCTTAAGGCACTTAAGTGCAATATTGGGCACCACTGACATTCACAAAGTGACCGGGTCAGCTGCTGCCTAACTCAACACTTGCATTAGGCACCCACATTTCTGCCAGTGGATTTGCCCAAAGATGCCTACATGCTGACACCACCTAGCAGCTCACTCACGCCTAAGCTTGGTGGGATTCATGAACTAGGCATTTCCTCACCTGTCTCCCCAGAAGATTCCAGAAACTTAGTTGATCATAGAATCATAGCACCATAGGGTGAGAAGGAACAGCAAGGGTCATCTAGTTTAACCCCCTGCCAAGCTTCAGGATTTGTTGGATGAATGTTAAGTGACTGGTAGTTGCTAGAGTTCTTTTAGCTATTTTTAAAGGATTTTTTATGTTGAACTTTCCATAAACTGTTGGCACAATATCACCTTAAGATCTTTCACCAGAATAAGACCATCCCAACTTCCTCAAAAGTAGTCCAGATTTTTGATATTTTTGAAGGGGCAAGAGGATGGGGAAGGACCACAGACTTCGTCTCTGTGGTATGCAAAACAAGGCACATTTAAAAATTGCTTATTTAAGAGAGATTTTTCCAAGTTGGTACTAGCCAAGTACAACCTAATTTTCATAAAACTTCCAGGTTGGCCTCATTTAGAGCTACGCAAATTAGTCCGCATAGAACAAATCAGGTATAAGGCTTAAGAACTTGGCGGGAGGTGCTGTAAGGCTGATTATTGTGGCTTGCAACCTTCAGCCAATCAGTGTTTTAACTTTATAAAAAATAACATTTTATTTAAAAAAATACTGAGTCATTTTTTTTCAACAATCAACATGGGTCCAAAACTTTGAAGGCCTGGGCTGATACCAACTGATCAACCTAAAAGTCTGTCCAGCTCCCTCTACTTAGTCTTTGGTTCTCACATGAAGCAAAAGCACAAGACATGGTGGAAGCACTAAAAAACACAATGTTTCTTGTCCAAATGGATTTGCTATTTGCAAAAATACATGAGCTATATAGAAAATGTTCCTGTATGTATATACAATCATGATGTATGAATTGGTTCACTTCCAGATTTTCTAAATATTGCTCATATTTAATTATTTTTCAAATCCCAAGACTATCCTAGGAAATTCACTTTTTATAACTTAATAGTGCTTCATAATATAGATACAAAAATACTCATCACTTGGTCAGAAAGAAAACTCCATTTCATAATATGGTCAGATGGATTAAACTTTGTACTTGATATTCCAAATCTTGCAGATAACATATCAAGGTTGCCCAAAATTGGGAAAGTGGTCGAAGCCTAATTTTAGTTATAGGAAAAAAACCTTTCACTCTGTAGAGTGGCCATTTTTGTTTGCTACACTGGAGGAAGTGAGCTGTGAAGAGGTCTAAGTACCTAATCTGCAAGTGTTGAAGTTTATATACATAATAGATATAAAATTAAGCATATGCATTTTTGCAGGCCTGGGGCCAAAAAGGGTAAAAATTCTTTATGCTCACTGTGATGGACATGGGGCTGATCTTTAATAATTTATGAACATTGTCTGTGAGCTGGTTATTGGAATACTTACTATATGGCTATATTGCTTACTGTAGGCATATGTAGGTTTTGTTTAATAGCAGTGCAGAATTTGTTTTGCCAAGGCTGGGAGCCAAAAGATCAAAAAGGACACTAAACAGTTAAAAAGTCACTCTCTAGGAAGACTGTAGGGGCAGCTGTCTGTTCACAGAGAACAGTCTAACACAGGAATAGCCTCCATGGGAGTGTGCAAAGAAGCATAACCTGCCTGTCTCAATTCCTCAGGATGGCAGGACTTAGGGTAAGATAGACATGTATGTGTTTTTGTTGTGTAGACATTCTTTTCCCCCTGTGTTTATTCCTACTGTTTAGATTAAACAATCTAAAGGCTTGAGAAGGCTGTCTGGTCACAAGCTCCCAAAGAGAAGACTTGCAGGTACCATAGCATAGGGCCTAGTCTAAGAGCAAGAGAATTGCTGGGTTTTCCCCAGGACACGTGAAGGTATTTGTACCGTTGCGGTGCGGAGGGAGGGTCCATGTACCCATACTTTGGAAAACGCTGTCCAGAGATTTAGTCATCTATATTTTAACGTTAACAGGTTAAACAAATTTGCCTCTTTCTCTCCATTTTTTACTATTGGAATTGAACCCTAAGCAATACAGCTTAGAAGGAATCCTGACAAACAGGGGTTTGGGATTTAATGCACTTCTTGTGTAAGACCTCTTCTGTTGATTTACTCATATGCTGCTCAGAACCACAAAACTCACCTCCCACTCCCATAACTAGGCCAATACAGTAATATTTGCACCATCTATGCAACCCTCTCTCCCCATCCTTTTTACTTTTCTTGCTAATTAAAACCGAGGTAAAGTAATTATGTTATTTAAGAATTAGCATTACCATGGATAATGCCTACTATATAACAACTATAGCCCAATCTTCAAAATAAGTATACAACTATTACAAAATCTGCTCCTCTCCTGATGATTAAATGGTAAAGTCAATGTCATAAAAGTGATAATTCTTCTAAAATTAACATATTTTATAAATATACTCAAAACTCTAAATACTAATTATTTTAAAACTATAAGCATATCCATTAATTCCTCTGGGCAAATAAAATCCCTAAAGTTGATAACACTGTGGTGATATAATGCCAATAATGAAGAGATTTAACACTTCCTAGTAAATTCCACTAGTATTTTTCAGTCTAGTCAACTTAGTCTTTGTGTTTGACAATTCATTCACAACTCCAGCAAGCTCCATAAGACAGGCATATGCACTCTTTGTGCACCATTGAATAAATTAAAGGAGAATGACATTCTCTATTAATATTAACCTATGCAGTTATATTCCCCTTTGTGATGGGGTGAACAAACCCCTCACTAGTGAAGTGAGGATTAAAGGAGTTGCTGGACACAGGACGCCATGCCCCGCAGCACCTGCTGGGCATACTCACAGTGGAGACAGAGTTTAAAAGAGAGCAGTGCAGCTCAGTCTGGACAGACTGAGCAGAAGAGCAGTTGGGTGTTGTATCCTCCTACAGATAAGTTGTCGAGGCTCCAGGTGGCCAAGACCAGACCTTACCGTCAAGCTGCCATCGGACCTTCAACCGAGGCGGCCAAGGACCACAAGCCACTCCAGACAGAGGGAGACCCGCTGGAGGAGTAACCTGAGCAAAATCCAAAAGGGACCTCAAGACAGACCAGTGGCACTAGCAGAGGAACTGAAACTGGGGTAGAAAGTGCTCCAGGGGGCAGGTGCAGGGGCATCTGCCCCTGGCCACATATTTTCAATTATTTCTTTGGGCCCCGGGTTGGAATCCAGTGGAGCAGGGAGGTTCCCGTGCCCAGCCACTGACTACAGGCAAAGCTGCCTCCGACTCTTGCCATTGGGTGACACAATCACGGACTCCAACCACTAGGCAAACTGCCACTAATTCTCACCATTTGGAAACACAGCCAGTGACTACAGTTTCTAGGCAAAGCAGCCACCAACTCTTTCCACTGGGAAATACAACCATCAACTCTGGCTCCTAGGTGAAGTGGCCATTAACTCTCGCAATTGGATCACACAGTCTGGAGTATCAGCACTCGGCAATACCGTGGATATTGGACTCAAAAACCCTCTTTGCCACTATCTGGCGATACATTAGTGTTCCAAAAACAGAAGAACAAGGAAAAAACCACTATGAGTGAAACAGTGACTCCTGAGAACTCAATGAGAGTTCTGCCATTGATTTAAATCGTGCCAGTATTTCACCACTAGTATCTGAAACAGAACACATGACTCATCATATCCACTAAAAAAACTGGAGTCAAACTGCAATTCTCCAATCCTTGCCATTTTCAGTGTATACAATGATTAAACATTCAACAATAAATATGAGAATCAAATAAAAATGATTGGAAAATTACTGAGGAACGGGGGGAATCTTTCCTACTATAAATCTCCTGAAGATTCTATCTTGAGTTAGCAAACTTTTCCCATCCCCTTCTACCAAAGAATTCCTAACATTAAATAAAAATGCATGGCCAACTTAAGCAGAGACTTGGAGGACACTTAATGGAAAAATATATGGTCCATCTTTGAAGAGATGAAAATCTGTGTCCCTAGAATGAGTGTTCCCAATAGAGACCCTAGCACTTTTGACAGAATATACAGTATTTTGAACTGGTAACAAAGGCAGCTAGATCCTAGGAGAAGGATCTTTCATATGCATTAAATACTGAAATGAATAAAATACAAGAGACAGACAATTTAATGCTATGTGAGCTTCTTAAATAAACACCTATTAAATATCTCAAATTAGTAACATCCACTCAGATTAAATTTATCCTTAATAATCTATGCACATGACTAAAACCAAGATACTGGAAGTTAATTTTTACTCTAGCTTCAATCTATGTTTATTTCCATTCTGTTTAAGCGTCATTTCTTGTTATATTTATGCAAATGAATCATTCAATAAAATGATTAAATAAAAAAAAAGCTTATAGAACCACAGGCATTCGTCTTCTGAATTCTTCTGTAATCTAATCAATTATGTTACACTGTATTTTCTTTTCTAGGTCTTGAGGATATTTTAGCACACTATATTATATTCTATATCTGTGTATTACGTACACACCTATAGTACATTTTGATGAAGCAAGTAGGCTAATTGAGCTCAGATGTGCTGGGAGCTGTTATAAGCAGTGCTGAAGCAACCCACAACTCAGCAACAGGCAGAACATAGTTAGAAATTATCCCAGAACAGTTAACTCCCAGGGAGTCTGGAAAGCTGATAGCAAGAAAAAAAAGGCACTTGTGGAGCACCACGGGCTGATGACTATAAATTCAACACAAGATAAATAGTTCTGCATGTAAGAATGTTATATTTTACATGCTAACGTTAATCACTCAAAAGCATCTCTGAAGCACTATAAGAAGCTCTAAGGAATTTACAACAAGTCTTTGCATGCTGAGAGCATCCTTGAGTTGGATCTGTCAGAATATAGTTCACCCTTCCACAGCCTGAAAGAATCCAGATTCCAACATGCAACACTGGAGAGGCATCCCACTACCGTATCATTACCGTGTGTTATCAACATCCCTTTTTAGGATCATATAGTTGGTTAGTCAGTGAGTTGCATTACATTTAATCTCCACTAATCTTCCATTTTAGCTTGAGAGATAAAAGCAATTAAAAGTAGGAAATGTTTAATCAGTGAAGCTTTCAATATTCATTTTCAGGAAACTAGAGCACTCATTACTTTCTTCAATCAATGAACTTCTTTAGTTGGTTGAATGCCACATGCAACCCTAAATATACAAAATAAATACTTTCATAGTCAAGAGATAAACAACTAAATAGCAACCGGCCTGTTTTTGAAAGAAACCGAGCATCCATCTTCAGATGAACGTCTCTATGCACCTCTGAAAATCAGGTCTCAAATATTCAGGAAGTAGGACCTGGTTCAGTGTTGGAGAAATCCCTTCAGGGCTTCAATCTGTTGAAATCTAGCCTTTCATTCTACCCCAGAATAGACTAGAAAAGAGACTTGCTATGTAATATCGGGAGCTGCCCCTGCGTAACAAGGAAGGAACTCAGTCTTTTGGAAATACAATCGGGTGCTTCTGTTAGCAATCTTGTTGCTTGGTACTGGCTGGTTTTATGCAGCAGTGGGTGGCAGATTTGCACAAGACCAGGTTGATGTAATAACTGTGGCCAAATAGGCTGACCTCAGTTCTGAGTTTAACTGTAGGAAAGTGGATAAAAGTTGATAAAATAATCCCATCTCCTAAAACAATAAAGGTTGATGGAAAAGACACAAATGTTAAAAAGACTGAAATAGTCCAAACAACTAGCCTTACTGATATCACTCAATGATTTAGATCAAGCCTAGTAAGTTGGATCAGAAATCAATGGACCAAAGTTGGTGTGTCAGAAATGAAGTCTAATTGGTGGACAAAATAATGAGGGGAGGCTATTTTACCCATCACTCCCTTTTGGGGTCCTTAAACACACACACACACACACACACACACACACACACACACACACACACACGCGCGCGCGCGCTTTGGGAGGAGCAGGGGGAAGAATCAAATTAGATGTCTGGGAGATGGGTGAACCGGATGGAGCAACCTTACCTTCATGACTGACACCCTCAGCATTTCTCGGTAACCAGGGATCTGCCATAGCACTGGTGAGCCTTCATCAGGACCCCTGAGAGAGGTCCTGATCAAACTGGGCCATAGAGAGGAACCCAGATGACATCACCATCTCCAGCAGCTCTGGGTAGATCCCAAACACCACCTAGGTTGTGAGATTTGGGTTCCTGTTATGACCTCTTCCTTCATGTGTCATTTTCCTTCATCCACCTTGTTTCTTTTCCCTACCTCTCTCCTTTGCTGCCTTCTGCATTTTTTGCAACACTGTGAGCCTGTGACCAGAAAGGCAGTTAAAAACAGTGCCCTAAATAACCTGATATTGGTACAATTTGCCCACTTCGGAGTGGCTGATCAAACCAGGTGCTGTGCTTGTGTTTCTGCAGCAATCAGGGTGCAAGCAAGAGGCAACAGAAACTGCATATTCTTTCTTTGCTGTGCTTTTCTTTCCCCTTTTGTGTATCTTAGCCTTGTTGATGTCCAATCTTGTTTCCCTGAAGACAAAACAACAGCTCCAACCTATTTGAACTAACTTCTTCTCTCCTCCTCCTCCTCCTACTGCTGAATCTCCCTGTTTGGGTGCACCACAATGCCTCAGTTTCCCTTCTTTTGATCAAATACTATAGAGCAGGAAAGTGACCAAGTATTGCGAACATCAGAACCTCCTCTATGTGCCGCAGCATTATCTATGGGTTCAGAGTAGCACCGTGTTAGTCTATATCTACAAAAAGAACGGGAGTACTTGTGGCACCTTAGTGACTAACAAATTTATTTGAGCATAAGCTTTCATGGGTGTTCTTCAAAGAATAGTTGCAATCAATAAGAATTTTCCCTACATATTATTTCAGATTTCTCCCCCTTCTATGTCATCACTGTAAATGATCTAAGTCTGATTGCAGTCAGAGATCTTTTTAGTATATCAGAGAGCAGTTTAGATACTAAAGGAAAGCCTTGGTTTCCTAATGTTACCTAATTTTGGGTGATACTGGATACATAGTTGTCTTCTTGAGTGGCAATCACAAGTTACCATGAACAAGCAGAAAAAAAATCAATGACTGAGAGCATTTTGAGTAGTGTTTATATTCATTTTGCTGAAAGCCACTTATTCTCCATTTATAAATGTGGCAGAGTCACTTAGAGAGGGACAGTTTCTACCACCCTTTCTCATTTCAAATGGCCCCGTATGCAGCAGTTAATTCCAGTGCAGTCAACAAGCCTACCCAGGAGTAAAGTTATGAGTTAGCATGAGTAGTGCGGAAGAAACTAGCCCATCATAAGTAAAATCAAATAAAATGAAATTTTTTCTGTGTCATCTAACAAGCTTTTGATGGTTAGCAATACAAGGAGCTTAATCACTTTTTTTTTAAATGGGCCACTCCACTGCCCTGAACCTTCTGTTTTTACAACTAGACTGTAACCAAACTTATTTGGAGATTCTAAAAAAGTTTGACTATGCTCTATTCACTTCCATTTTTAGGCGAGTTTCCTATTCAAACCATTAGATCACACTCCTTTGAAGTGATAAACTGATGATGCTGAAAGACTGTTGTAGCTCAAGCTTGTACAACAGCATTTAAAACAGGAATACAAACATCTGGTTTGCAATATTTGAACTCAAGTATTCCATAATAATGGATTACTGTATGAATTATATACATGATATGAATGTTGGTGCTGAATATTTGCATGTTATGATTATTCTACATTGTTAGGTTTTCTTTTTGAACACATGTATCATTACTAAGTGTGTGTGTGTGTGTGCGCGCGCGCGTTTATATACGTATGGGATTTAGAAAATTATACTGTGGGATTTGATAAATCACACCACTTTTCTATCTGCTTTATAACTTTAATACTTAATAGTAATGTCTAGTTTTTATATAATACTTTTCATCTATAGATCTCACTGGGCTTACAAAGGAGATAACACTACTTTGATAGGCAGAGAAGCTGAGGCACAGAGAAGTGAAGTGACTTGCCCAAGGTTACCCAGTAAACCAGTGGCAGACCCAGGACAGAACAAAGTCCAGAGTCCCAGTCTAGTGTGCTATCCATTAGACCATACTTCAGTACTCATCACTTCCTCCTCCTATCAATACACAACAACTATAAACTACCATTCAAATGAAATCACACACCAAAATGACTTTACTTATTCTCTGCTTAGTTACTATTCAGTATGAATTAGGAAGAATGAAGGAATAATATTTGCATCAAGAATTAAAAAGTACCTTACAAGGCAGGTAAAGCAAATTAAAGTACTAAACAATAGTATATACTAAACAATAGCTGAATATTGAACTCGCCTGGTACTAATTTGGTTCTCAGAGCTGAGTGAGATCCTAATGATGTCAGATCCTATCACAAATTTCAGTTTATCACATAACTGGACTCACATAACATAAATAACCTTGGAGGAAGGTCACCTGTGGTTGGAATGTAAGATCTATTAGCATGAATCTCTTGGGTGAATAATAAAAACAAAATAAACATGATTCTATTTGCAGTATTACTTTGACGGTCTTCAATATAATGACACAAAGATGCTCACAGTTGATACAGAAATGAATGGTGTGAACAGCAACTTATCTGCCCTTCCCAAATCTCTTGCTCTGAGATCAGCTACTTTAACTAGCCAACAAGTTCAGAATCATAGAATCATAGAATCATAGAATATCAGGGTTGGAAGGGACCCCAGAAGGTCATCTAGTCCAACCCCCTGCTCAAAGCAGGACCAAGTCCCAGTTAAATCATCCTAGCCAGGGCTTTGTCAAGCCTGACCTTAAAAACCTCTAAGGAAGGAGATTCTACCACCTCCCTAGGTAACGCATTCCAGTGTTTCACCACCCTCTTAGTGAAAAAGTTTTTCCTAATATCCAATCTAAACCTCCCCCATTGCAACTTGAGACCATTACTCCTCGTTCTGTCATCTGCTACCATTGAGAACAGTCTAGAGCCATCCTCTTTGAAACCCCCTTTCAGGTAGTTGAAAGCAGCTATCAAATCCCCCCTCATTCTTCTCTTCTGCAGACTAAACAATCCCAGCTCCCTCAGCCTCTCCTCATAAGTCATGTGCTCTAGACCCCTAATCATTTTTGTTGCCCTTCGCTGTACTCTTTCCAATTTATCCACATCCTTCTTGTAGTGTGGGGCCCAAAACTGGACACAGTACTCCAGATGAGGCCTCACCAGTGTCGAATAGAGGGGAACGATCACGTCCCTCGATCTGCTCGCTATGCCCCTACTTATACATCCCAAAATGCCATTGGCCTTCTTGGCAACAAGGGCACACTGCTGACTCATATCCAGAGTTTGAGAGTACCATGTTTTAAATGTGTAGTTGGCAGTAAAATCAGGCAACAGTTTTTTCAAAGAAAAAAAGAGATTTTTGAATTTTTGCACATTTGAAGAAGCGTAAAAGAAAATACTCTTGCTGATGCTCTTCAGTTTTTTTCACTTATGACAGGTGTTCTTTGTTAATGAACACTACTTCTCGCTTAAATGTAATTGGCATGAACTTCAGTACCTACTCTGTCTCCTTTGAGCCATAGTCATGGAGTCCTCATTAGTCAACACCCAGATGGTGCTAGCCCCCTTCCTGTTCTGGCACAGAGAATCCTGGGAGCATGCCAAAGTCATGGATAAGAGTATGAGGAGTGTGCAACACTCCAGAGTTTCTGCACAAGCATAACAGCAGCTAAAAAGCTATTAGCCTGCGTCTCTAAACCCTGAGGGAAGAGGGTGGGGTGAGAAAAACATCAGAAAAATCAACTATGAAGAACAGTTCAAATGCATCAGATAATTTAGCCAACATATTCTGAAATCTCTTTAAAATTGGCACAATGTGCAAAATGGGTCACATCAAATTATTTTTATTATTGTAGCACCTAAGATGCTAGTTACAGATTTGGACTTTGTTGTGCTGGACACTGTACAAACACTGAACCAGAATTCAGTCTGTGCCCCAATGAGCTTACAAACAAGTCTGATCACCTTCTGCAGTGAAATAAATTTTATCAAATGTCAGATTTCTGGATTGTGGATTTATTTCTGGGTATTTATAAAAAGCTAGCTATTACAATATAACAACCAACCTGGACATTTTCCAAACAGCTTTGAAAGTTTATTAAAATAGCTATGGAGAAAAAATATACAGTAAAACTTTGTATTACATCCAGCTTTTCATCTGAGAAGCTCACAACAGGAAGAGAAACAATGAGAGAGAGAGGGTCAGTGGGGCTGTATAAGCGTGACTGAGGACAAACGCTTGGCTCCCTGGCTTTTGGATAGAGACCATAATTTGACAGGTTTCAGAGTAGCAGCCGTGTTAGTCTGTATTCACAAAAAGAAAAGGAGTACCCGTGCCACCTTAGAGACTAACAAATTTATTAGAGCATAAGCTTTCGTGAGCTACAGCTCACTTCATCGGATGCATTTGGTGGAAAAATGCATTTTTTTCCACCAAATGCATCCGATGAAGTGAGCTGTAGCTCACGAAAGCTTATGCTCTAATAAATTTGTTAGTCTCTAAGGTGCCACGGGTACTCCTTTTCTTTTTGCATAATTTGACAGTCTCTAAGAATAATAAGGCCCAATAGTGGCATAGAGGCATACACCACTGCCTCATGTAGGGGAAGGGTGAAACTGCTCCATGTTGGGGGAACTCAAGCAGAGTACAATTAGGCTGAAAAAACAAGTTTCTAGTAATAATTTCTAGGCCTGGGGAGAAGAAGGGCTGCAATAGCTTTTGCTGGGAATGTAATGTTCCTGTTGCCTAGTGTGGAGGTGGCAAAACAGGCAGCAGGAGGATGCTAGCACAGGCTCCTAGGGATAAGATTTCTCTATTCCCCAGCAGTAGCCACTAGCACCCTCCTGTACCAGACAGCATGTGGGAGATAAACTCAATGAGTAGTAGACATGGTGGAAAAGAGGGGTGGGGGGATAATCAAATTTACCCTTAAGGGCGATGGATCAACAGGTTCCATGGCTGATAATTTCCTCTCCCCAGAAACAAAGAAGGAGAAACCCTTGACCCCACTTAGTCCTCTTTGCGCCATTCATTTCTTAGAAGAATACATGTGGGGGTGGGGAGGGGGGGAAGATAAATCAAGGATAACCAGTTCTATTCCCCATGTTACAATCTGAATTAATGTAGGTGAGTATTTTCCAGGGATATGTCAGAGCTGCATTTGGCATGGACTGAAAAAAAACATCCCTGTCACAATATGGGCTGACCCTTTAAGGGATTAGTGCTTGGTTCTACCTGTTCCTTATCTGGTCCAAGGTGATGGGTTTAGGCTTAGGTCAATGCTTAAGACAAGTGTGTAAGCATCAGGTTATAGGAAGCCCTGCCACTGGGTTACTATCAGAGAGAGGAAGAGCTGGGGGTGTTAGGAAAGGGAAGGATTCGCCAGAAAATTCCAGTCTCTGAAGTGTCTGCTAAGAGGGTTCTTGTCTAAAAGGGACCCAGAGGCAGAGTGGAGTGAGGAAGAGGCTCTTCACACTAGCCAAATTAAAAGCCCTGGCTGGGGTTACCTGAGATGAGGACAGAAACCTTATGAGGGAAGAGGCTTAAGAAAATACCAGACTACAGGACCTAGGATTTGGAAAGGGCTGTGGAGGTCAGGACGGGGTTGAGGAAGTTGTTGCATGGGTGGTGCAGAGAATGAGGAAGTTGTGTGTACTTTTTATAAATCTCATATGCCCCTCTGGTTACCTGTGTGATATTATCCTGCCTGAATACATAGAGTTAAGTCAAGGGATGTTTACGGGAGAAACTCACAGGAAACAGAACAATGGCAAAGGTAAGGGGCTATGATAAGTTATACCAAGAGTCCTTGAGGAAACAATGGGGAAATACCCCTGGTCTAGTTCAAGATAATCAGGGGTGGTATATTCTTCACATTTCAAAAAACCCAGGATCAAAAAAAGGAATACAAAAGCCTTAAAGATGCTGGTCTGAAGCAGAACGGGCGGGGGGGGGGAAGGGGGGCTGCTCAGGGACAGCCAGTCAGAGTTGACAGGCAGGCAAGGAAACAGAGGGAGCATGATGTAACCACCACTTTCTGCCTTTCCCACTAAGAGAAAGGGATTAGCTGGGTTCAGGGGAATTTATAGAAGCTTGCAAGGAAAGAATAAGATAAGGAGAAATATATGAATAAAGACCTTTATTTTTACCCTTTGCTCTGTGTGCAATGTGCCTTTGGGTCAAAAAAATAAATACTTCATTCTGAAGCCACTGTAACCAGCTCCCGGAGGAAAAGGCTTACAGATGCCAAACTCATTTGGGAGACATAGGGGAATGCAGCCCACAGATCCAGTTTAAGGGTAGTTCCACACATGGAAAGGTGTAGAAAGGCAAGCCTGTCATTCCTAGAGCACACTCCCCAGGGACAAAAGGGGTCCTAAGGCATGGTGCCATTAACTAGGAAAGGAGAAAGACTTGTTTTGGTTTAGAACAGTTAAAATGTCCTCTTAATAAACCAGACCTGCAAGGAGGGACATTTTAACTTACACGAGAATTTGGGGCAATATCTGAAAAACCCAAGAGGAGAAATTAAGGCAACAGGAGGGCCTGGCTCTAGTTCAGGTAAAACTTTGTTACAGTCATCTACAGAGATATTTCCATTCAGCATAATTTTAATGGTATCTAATGTGGATGCCCCCAATTAGAGGAAGCAGAACAATGTCATAATACAATCTCAGTCCCTCCCTTTTCAGGTTCTGTGCTGACTATTGCTCATCTGGAATTAAGGATCTGGCCCAGAGAGCAAAATAGCTGCACAATGATCATGTCACCCAGTTGTGGTCATCTCATCTCTGCTCTTCCAGGTGTTTATATTCATCTTTGCTTAATTTGAAATAAATAAAAGCAAATAAGTAAAGAACACTGAATGCATGAAATAAAAGTCAATACAAACTAACAGTTCTACAGTATGTTGATAAATTTAACAAGTTGGGGCAGCTGTCACATATAAATTAACAAATTAAAGTGTTTGTGGTGGTAGAATTTCTCAGTTCAGAAGAAGCTCTTTAATACTTTTGTTTTAAATCCTATTTTATGGCAGTATATTGGCGTTTAATTTAAATGCCCTTACATTTATAAAATAATGGTTTTACATTAACACGATATAGTAAGTGCCATTGACTACCAAGAGATTCACATAAGTTCATTTCGTGATTGCAGACCCAACATTAGTTATTTCAGTTTTCTTAACTAGAGTTCAGATTGCAGAGTAATCACTTTTTGGAGGTAGTAGTTGCAATTACCAATTAATTTGCAAAATATGCTCTTAGAGTACGTATTGTACTGTAGTTAACTGATAATCACTAAAGCTGGGTGAATAATTTATTGGACTAATTTAATCTCTTCTGTTTGCAATTTGTCTGAACAGGTTTTTTTGCTCTTTTCTCAAAATTATTTGCTTAATAACTTCTGCAAATAATTCTTGGTCTCAAGGAGTGTTTAGTGTCAGTTTGTTATATTTGGTATTCTTAATTCAAGCTGTTTTGACTGTGGGTATGGATATGCTTTTGTTCCCTGATTGGATGAGCATACCTGTAGAGGTTTCCAGTGTAAATACACAAGAGTATGATTTAGAATTTTGCTCGGTTAACATTCACTTAACATTTTCTCCTTTCACAAATATTACACTAGTCAGCTGACTTTCTAAATATTCAAAGGAAGGAAACAGAGAAATGTCACTGACTGAACTCAGTCACAGCATATATTTTGAAAGGCTTTGATTTTTTTCAAATCTAATTTCCCCAGTTCTACCAGTTCCCAAGATGCAAAAGGGCCTTTAGATCTATAATAGTTGCTACATGACTACTCTTCCAGCTTGTAGTGCTGGTTCTGGCCATCCATTCTGCCCTCATTCATGTGGAAGATGAATTAGAAGAATCCTATCTGCCAGTTACTCTGTGGTAAGGTGACCAGATGTCCCGATTTTATAGGAACAGTCCCAATATTTGGGGCTTTGTCTTATATAGCCTCCTATTACCCCTCCCCCCCCGTCCTGATTTTTCACACTTGCTGTCTGGTCACCCTACTTTGTGGCCTGGTAAACATAGATACCTTTTTACAGGGGGTGACAATTGTCCTGAGACAGGATGCTGCTGCTTTTAGGGGCAGTTAATATATATCCCCTCACTCTAGTAAGAGCATTCTATGCTGTTGGATATGCACATGTTCCCAAGGCACTTTTCCAGGGAACCATTAAGTATTATTTTCATGTCTCTAGTTCATGCATTTTAGTGCATCTTTTAATCCATGCACAAATTATCTCTTTAAGGTAACTGTGCTGCTGTATTTATTTATTTTTACAGAATTAGGGTATGAAAGGATACACTAATGAAATCCAACCAACAAAGAGAGATTCAGGTTAGACACTACAGAAAGCATATACCATACCAGAGCTGAAGTTTAGATGGCTGTAAAAGAAAAACAAAACAATAAATCGAACTGTAATTACCAAATCAATATTCCCTGGGGCTGCTCCATATGTAGCTCTTATTTTAGGGAGGGTCAGACCCCTGACACTGCCAGAGGTAGGGAGGTGTGTGCGCCTGGGACTGCTGATCATCCTGGCCCCTCATGGATCTCATCTGATCTGTAGGATTTTGTGGTAGGTTCTGTGGCCTTTTTCCAAAGAGAGATCAAAACCCCACTCTGAAAGGAACAATATGGCGGGATTTCTCCGAGGCAACTATTGCAGAAATTATAGAATATCAGGGTTGGAATGGATCTCAGGAGGTCATCTAGTCCAACCCCCACACAAAGCAGGACCAATCCCCAACTAAATCATCCCAGTCAGGGCTTTGTCAAGCCTGACCTTAAACACCTCTAAGGAAGGAGATTCCACCACCTCCCTAAGAAACCCATTCCAGTGCTTCACCACCCTCCTAGTGACAAAGTTTTTCCTAATATACAACCTAAACCTCCCCCATTGCAACTTGAGACCATTACTCCTTGTTCTGTCATCTGGTACCACTGAGAACAGTCTAAATCCGACCTCTTTGGAACTCCCTTTCATGTAGTTGAAAGCAGCTTTCAAATCTCCCCTCATTCTTCTCTTCTGCAGACTAAACAATCCCAGTTCCCTCAGCCTCTACTCATAAGTCATGTGCTTCAACCCCCTAATCATTTTTGTTGCCCTCTGTTGGACTCTCTCCAATTTTTCCACATCCTTCTTGTAGTGTGGGGCCCAAAACTGGACACAGTACTCCAGGTGAGGCCTCACCAATATCGAATAGAGGGGAACGATCAGGTCCCTCATTCTGCTGGCAATGCCCCTACTTATACAGCCCAAAATGCCATTGGCCTTCTTGGCAACAAGGGCACACTGTTGACTCATATCCAGGTTCTCATCCACTGTAACCCCTCGGTCCTTTTCTGCAGAACTGCTGCCTAGCCACTCCGTCCCTAGTCTGTAGCGGTGCATGGGATTCTTCCATCCTAAGTGCAGGACTCTGTACTTGTATTTGTTGAACCTCATCAGATTTCTTTTGGCCCAATCCTCTAATTTGTCTAGGTCCCTCTGTATCCTATCCCTACCCTCAAGCGTATCTTCCACTCCTCCCAGTTTAGTGTCATCTGCAAACTTGCTGAGGGTGCAATCCACGCCATCCTCCAGATCATTAATGAAGATATTGAAAACTGGCCCCAGGACCGACCCTTTGGGCACTCTGATACTGGCTGCCAACTAGACATGGAGTCATTGATCACTACCCATTGAGCCCGATGATCTGTGGACGTCAGCTTTCTGTCCACCTTATAGTCCATTCATCCAGCCCATACTTCTTTAACTTGCTGGCAAGAATACTGTGGGAGACTGTATCAAAAGCTTTGCTAAAGTCAAAGAATAACACATCCACTGCTTTCCCCTCATGCACAGAGCCAGTTATCTCATCATAGAAGTCAATTAGGTTAGTCAGGCAGGACTTGCCCTTGGTGAATCCATGCTGACTGTTCCTGATCACTTTCTCTCCTCTAAGTGCTTCAGAATTGATTCCTTGAGGACCTGCTCCATGATTTTCCCAGGGAATGAGGTGAGGCTGACTGGCCTGTAGTTCCCCAGATCCTCCTCCTTCCCTTTTTTAAAAGATGGGCACTACATTAGTCCTTTTCCAGTCGTCCGGGACCTCCCCCGATCGCCATGAGTTTTCAAAGATAATGGCCAATGGCTCTGCAATCACATCAGCCAACTCCTTTAGCACCCTTGGATGCAGCGCATTTGGCCCCATGGACTTGTGCTCATCCAGCTTTTCTAAATAGTCCTGAACCACTTCTTTCTCCATAGAGGGCTGGTGTCCTCCTCCCCATGCCGTGCTGCCCAGTGCAGCAGTCTGGGAGCTGAACTTGTTCATGAAGACAGAGGCAAAAAAAGCATCGAGTACATTCGCTTTTTCCACATCCTCTATCACTAGGTTGCCTTCCTCATTCAGTAAGGGGCCCACACTTTCCTTGACTTTCTTCTTGTTGCCAACATATCTGAAGAAACCCTTCTTGTTACTCTTAACATCTCTTGCTAGCTGCAACTCCAATTGTGATTTGGCCTTCCTGATTTCACTCCTGCATGCCTGAGCAATATTTTTATACTCCTCCCTGGTCATTTGTCCAATCTTCCACCTCTTGTAAGCTTTTTTTTGTGTGTGTTTAAGATCAGCAAGGATTTCACTGGTAAGCCAAGCTGGTCGCCTGCCATATTTACTATTCTTTCTACACTTCGGGATGGTTTGTTCCTGCAACCTCAATAAGGATTCTTTAAAATACAGCCATCTCTCCTGGACTCCTTTCCCCCTCAAGTTATTCTCCCAGGGGATCCTGCCCATCAGTTCCCTGAGGGAGCCAAATCTGTTTTTCTGAATTCCAGGCTCCGTATTCTGCTGCTCTTCTTTCTTCCTTGTGTCAGAATCCTGAACTCTACCATCTCATGGTCACTGCCTCCTAGGTTCCCATCCACTTTTGCTTCCCCTACTAATTCTTCCTGGTTTGTGAGCAGCAGGTCAAGAAGAGCTCTGCCCCAGCTGGTTCCTCCAGCACTTGCACCAGGAAATTGTCCCCTACACTTTCCAAAATTTCCTGGATGTCCTCGTCCCGTGGATTTTTTTGTGAGGAGGAGACATGTCTCTTTGTATTATCTGGTAACAGGAGCTGCTCTTGCAGATTCTACCCATCCAGAAGCAACTTTAAGACCATGGGAGAAATTTTCCAAAGATGATAGGCACCCAACTGCTATTTACTGATCTGGTTCTTCTCTGCTTTATGTACCTTTGAACAGCTTCCCTAGCACTGTTTTTATCGGGGGGGAAAGAAGGGGGAGGGAGGGAGAAGGGGTTGGTTCATCTTTGAAGAATATTTTTTTCCCTTAAAGTACTGGTGGTCAAAGAGGAAACCTGGTGAAAATAATTGGCTCTCCAAGACTCTTCGCTCCTACTATGCAGCTTTCTCCTCTTAGATTCATATATGATGCAACAATTTACATAAATAACAGGAAAGTGCAAAGAAGACCTGCTGAGGCTTTGATAAACTTCCTTTTTCCAATCACTTACATTGGAGAAATAACTTAAGTAATACAAAGCTTGTGTAACAGTATACTTGACATTTAGGATTTCAGAAATAAATCTATTTTTAAAAAAAAATCCTTGCTTTTAATTCATTATAAAGGTTTACTATAAATATATTATGTGCAACAGCAGAATGCATTTATAAAATGGGTTCTTCATGCTAATGCCTTAAAGTGTAACAAGAGTAAATGCCTGAAAAGCCATGTTCATTAGATTCAAATTATTACAACCAACCAAACACTCACAGTTCAAGTTTCATTACTATTCTCCTTAGAGAGTTTTTATGAGACACCTTGAACTTTTTAGTTTTGGCTTGTATTAATGTAGTGTGTAATTCTGTATGGGGATCAAGTTAAAAGCTCTACTGGTTGGAAGTAAAGAACATTTGTAGTGTTCTTTAAAAATGATTTTGTTTTGCAGTGCTGCATAATTCAGTTAGAATGAAGATGAGATTACAATTGAGGGCTGAAAAATCTAAGGAAAAACACACACTTTCTTTTGTTGGGGGGTGGGTGAGATGAAATACACTGTAGCCAATAAATATAATTATGCCAGAATTCTGCTGAAAAAAAAAAAAAAGAACTGGCAAAGCACTGTGTGGGGGTGCATTTTTATCACTACAGAAAACTATCTGATCTGCTACTCATGGGTCCTTTTCTGGGAGGGTGCAAAGCTGAAGGTAATAGAACTATAATGGACAGCTCCAAATTAAATTATGCTGTTGTAATGTGGCATTAGTTGGCATAAATTATTTCATTTCAATTAAGAAAACAGATACATGGCCCATAGCAGGTATTGGTGGTATACTAGCATCAGATAAGTTGGCCTGTCTACAAAAAAACAAACAAACAACAACAACCAAAAAACAGTGAGATAATAGCTTTTGGATAGAATAAGCAGGACTACTATCCTCAATAATAAACATAAAGTTGTATTATTAAAAAGACTACCAATATTTCAGAGAATTTAAATGGTTACTCTATAAACATTTTACAAGTGTTCACTCACTCCAATGCTGAGGGCCAGAACAAGGCCTATGTAACTCTTTAAATCTCACTTGTATCCACAAAACAAGTCTTAAGTGATGCATGGCCTTGAGCTGGACCTCTGCAAAGGAGTGTATGTCAGAGTGAATTAGGCCCAAAGGCCTCCAGCTGGAGGCCTCACCAGCCTCACTTCCTGCCACACCCTATCCCAAAGAGGAGCAGAAAAGAAGTCCTCCAAGCAGCCTAGAGTGGTTGCAGGGATGCAGCCAATGACAGAGGTTGCAGGGAGCAGCTAATCAGGGCCCAGTAGGGCCATATAAAAGAAGTTGTAAAACAGAGCCCAAATGAGTTACTGCCTGGAACTGGAAAGGAGAGGACTGGTTTACTGGTTGGTGGAAAGAGCAGCAGGACCCTAGACAGCTCGGTGATGGCAGCAACCAGGAGAGCCCTTGAGTAAGGACTGAGCCTGCGGAGGGCTAGAGAGAGACACCTATCAAGGGGTATTGAGATAGGGTCCTGCTACACTGTATTCCCTGGAAGGGGTCTGTTCAGATTCACATACAGACATTATATATGACTCAGGTGGAGGGCTTTGACAAATACCAACCAGAAATAGATTTCTACTTCATTCCATTCTCTGGATGGTATTTGGATTCAGTCAGATGCAATAACTAAAAAACTGCTGTAATCACTGTTAACATAATATATACAGTGTTTTTTGCACTAATACATATTTCTGATAACCCTGTCAACATACAAATATATCTGTCCTGCTTGTTTGTGGGTTTATTTATTGGTCAACATTTAAAATCAGCTATTGTCATCCCTGTGGGTATTTTAAAATCAATGTGAGACAGAATAACTAATCATAAAAATCAGAGTAACATGTCAATATAAAATATTACATATATTGTGATATAACAACTGAATATCACATACATAAAGGAGAAGTTGCCCAGTGGAATGCTACATCTGGCTACTGATGTCAGCTTTGAGAAAGTTAATTGAAACCAAGCATCCAAACACTTATACCACAATTTAAAGGGTTAATAGGGAGCTCTGTTCATACAAATATACAATCTGTTCTCAGATACCAAGAACCATGCAAGGAACTGCATGGAAGTGTGTAGCTCAATAACAGTCTGAGGAGAGGGGATTCTCTAAAGGCCAAAAAAAATCATATTGCCTGGAGGGACAATCTGTCTGAATACCAAGAGCCATGCATAAACTAGGAGGGAGTGTGTAGCTCAGAATAGCACATGGAATGTGAATTCTGTCAAAAATCCATATTGCTCTTGGGGACATAATGGAAGTCTATGACAGTTTCTGTAGACACAGAGTAACTTGAGACTGTTCAAACTTAGTTTCAGCTTTCCTCCTGCATACTTTTCTTTAAAGATTGCAGTGATCTGACACAATTTCACCATTCCCTATTTACTTGACCTCTTTTGTTAGGAGGTGCTATCCCCATTCATCTGTTTCATCACTGAGGCCAGCTTCTACCTCATCAATACATCCTTTTCTTCAAAAAGCATTTTCATGGAGCCCTTCTGCACATGAAATGACTTCCCCACTCTGCTCCACAAACTCCCCACTCTCTCCTTATTTAAATCCCTCCTGAAAAGCTGCCCTCATATTTCCAGGTAGGGGAAAAAACTGACTGAAGAGGGTTAGGAAGAAACACCCCCTGTGGATAGGTTATTTCAGAATTGGGCACTATGGGATTTCTTGCACCATCTGATACTGGTCACCATCAGAGAAAGGCTACACATCACTGGCCAGATCCAATATAAGTCCTATGTCTTTTGTGAAACACACTTTGGGGTACAGTCAGATTACACCTTGATAAATCAAGGGGTTCACCTGAGTGCATTATTAATTCTTAAGACAACAGGGTGTATATTTGCTCATAATAGGTAGACAAAAGCTGCAATTTTATCCTTGGGGCAAACTGTATGGTAGGGCTGCCCTGGAGCCATGGGCCCTGGAAGTCCAGAGTCCCCAAGAGCCTCCTGGGCAAGCTGGCAGTGAACCAGGTAGGATTCTGATGAAACCCTGCCTGTGGTTCATTGGAATTTCAAACATAACATTTTGGGTGTAATCAATCAGCAGTTTCCAGTGAAACTCTGTTTCATTGGAAAATTCCCAACCAGCTCTCGTAAAAGGACTATAGACAATGTTAAAGCCATCCTATAAGAAAAAGAAATGTCAGCAGCAGAGAAGATGACAAATTAAAGTAGCCTTGAACCAGCTCTTAATTATGTCCACGCACTTAGTCACATCAAGTGTGAGAAGCTGCTAGATTAAACAAAAAATTCACAAAGAAGCAGCAACCTCTACACTATCTGGCTTCCCATATCTTAGGCAGACTGATCCATATTCTTTTTGGTTCCTATTCGTATGCTGAGATTTCTCCTGAGGCCATGCTTATTCCTTGTTGTGAGTCCTTAGGCCCTTTCTGCTCTCTATCTCTGGCAATGTTCAGCCAGTGAGAGAGAGGGAGAGACTGGATAGATTGTGCTCTTAAATAATGTTGGTCCTCTCTGTCAGGTGAGCATCCAACCAGCTTCAGAGCCCCAGTCAAGTGGTCCAAGTTCCAGCTCCCCTGGAATCAAACTGGGAAAACCAATTTCTTTTAGCCTGTCACCATGTGTTAAGAAAATCACTGTTGATGATTTTTTTGTCTTAGTTACTTCAGAGAGGTGTCCAGCATTACAATAAACTGCCTGGTCCTGTCCTTGACTTAACTAGGCAGTGGCAGTTGCACATTCAAAATATAAATCAGACTACTGATTACAACATCAACTGAAGGTAATAATTTGATACATACTTGTACAGACACATATTGATCTCCCACAATATCCAGAGGTAATATGTGTTTGACCCAAAAGATGAGAATTAACAAACAGTACCAAGTTATACATGAGAAAATGTTTGAAACATTAAGATGCATGAGGCAGATTCATCCCCAGACAGCTCTAAGATTTGTGGAGAGCTGGCATATTAACCACATGATACTGGTCTAGTCAGCATCACAGGTTCATATTGGAGAGTAATTATTCAAGAACAAAGATAATTCAAGAGGGGAAAACAGCCTTGTATAAAATATTTATCCACACTTATTTTGCCCTTAAATCATGTCAGTTTGAGGCACTACATGAAATCATATCATTTAGCATTTGCTGCACCATTTAAGTCAATGGGAATTTTACCAGAAACAACCTGAATCTGAACCAATGTCTACCTCCTAAAGCAGCTCAGTCTCTAGAATCAATACATAAGGGTTCCAGGATCAGGCCCCACAGTTTTTAAGGTTCCACACTGAACACTATTATTGCAATTAAGAGGAAGAGTTGGGCAAAATATATTCATTTTTCCTTTATCATAAGCAAACTGACTTATTTTCCGCTTTTGCAACATTCTTTGCACAGCTCTAGTCAGTAGTCATGTTTTAGAACAGAAGTGAGCAAACTATGGCTTGTGGGCCACATCCGGCCAGTGTGACCGTCCTGCCCAGGCCCTGAGCTCCCAGCTGGGGAGTCTAGCCCCTGGCCCCTTCCCTGCTGTCCCCTCCCCCCTGCAGCCATGCAGGCAGCACAGTTTGCACCTGCCCACCTCCCAGGCTTTCCAATAAGCCTGTCCTGCTGCTCTGCGCAGCATGGTAAGGGGGTGGGGGGGTTGGATAAGGGGCAGGAGTCCCAGGGGCCAGTCAGGAGACAGGGAGCGGGGGGGTTGGGTCCTGGGGAGTTGGAGGGTCCCAGGGGTGGGTAGGGAGCAGGGGGGTTGGATAGGAGGTGGGATAGTTAGGGACTGAGGTCCTGGGAGGGGGTGGTCAGGGGACAAGGAGTGGTGGGTGTGGATAGGGGTGGGGGCAGTCCGGGGACAGGGAGCATGGGGGGGTTGGATAGGGGGTAGGAAGTGGGAGGGGGCAGGAGCCAGGCTGTTTGCAGTGGCACAGCCTTCCCTACCCAGCCCTCCATACCGTTTCGCAACCCCGATGTGGACCTTAAAGTTTGCCCACCCCTGTTCTAGAAGCTATACAGCTTGTTGGAAAGAAAACTGGCTTGACACTAAAAGTCTCCCTCTTCCTGATTCCTCTCACTCATTTTTTATTGATGTTTTTTCCCTTGGAGATGGATATCTATATATCCATGTACATATACAAGGGGAACAAACATTTTGAAGCACAGTTTTCCAAAGCTTAGAAATTTGTTCGGGGTGGATTTGTTTTTTTTTGGATGCGGGGGGAGTCTCATGTTTATGTTTGATTGATATCTGTCCATCTGCTGCAATAATCTGGCTGGCTACCACTTGATGACGGGAGAAAAAACAGTAGAAAAGCTAGTGATACTCCTATACCAATAGTTTGCTATTTTTGTTTTGCTAATAAATGAGCTGTGAAAAGCCCAAGAGTTGTTACAGTGATTTCACATCAAAAGTTGTTTTTACTTTGTATACTAAAAATTGAAAATTTGAATTTACTTAGATTAAAAGTTAACTGTTTTTCTAACGTAAGAAAGAAAAAACAAGGAGCTAGAAATCAATATAGCAATGCCCATCATCAGTAGGTCTGGCTGGAAAAGAAGAATTCCATTTCACAAAAAATGTTGAGGTTTTGACACAGAAACCAACTCTATTGTTCAGTGGCTAGAACATTCACCTAGGATGTGGGAGACTGATTTGGAGAAGGACTTCAACCTGGGTCACACCAGTTGGGTATTGGCTACAGTATCTCTCGTCTTTCACCTGACTCCTCCCCTCCTAACACTTTTGACCAGAAATTCCATCCTGGACTTAAGACAACTTCGTGACAAAATTTCATCTAAAACCAATAGATTTCTGAAGGAAAAAAATGGTTTTAATGAATTGGCATTTTCTGACAAAAAGTAAAGGTTTCATTGAAAAATTCCCAACCCGATTTCCAGCTTCAAGAAACTCTCATGATCCATATTTGTGTCCATGGATAAGATAAGAACAGGTGCCCATGCCGACACAGTTTGGAAAAAACACTTCAGACATAAAAGAGATCAAATAAAATTCACTTAATACAGGAATAAAGAGGAGAATAAAACTATTTAGCGACGAATTAAAACATTTATCCATATGTAGAAGTCATCCAGATTTTACTGAGCTATCTAAGGATAATGTATTATTCTTCTCTATTTGTCCTTGTCCTATCAGGGACATTCCCAATCAACACTCTTCTTTCCACATCTTCCCCATTCTTTTTTGAAAATTGTTGTAAGGACACATGGTGCAAAAACAAACGAAGTGCTACCTTAGAAACAACACTCAGAACAGTAAGTTACACTTTGCAATTCTATGGAAACAACTCAGCAATTAGGCTGTCATTTGGTTATTTTTTTTTTAAAAAAAGGTCCAACAATATAAAAGTCCTCCGCAGGATTACTTGCAGAATATGGGATTGCAGAATTTGGTTCCATATGATGAGAACAGTGTATAATGTACACAAACCATCTGTTCAAATTTAAGTTTTCCTCTCCAAATTTTATAGCTCTTTAAAAACAGACTCTATATACAGACTCTAAAAATACATAAAATAAATAAAAAAATAAATGATTCAGCGGAAATCTTCCATGGCTTCAAGTCAAAACTGATGAAGTCATCCTGTGGAATGCCAAGAAAAAAATTGCACTCTCTAAAGAGTAGATTTTGGGGAATGTGTTTTCCCTTGTTTAACTTCATTATTTCTATCAGAAATTTGTAAAGAAGAGGTCAAGAGTGCGTGAGGCTATATCCCTTTTCCCTTTCATTGCTGTTTGAATGAAAAGCAGCACTGAAAGATATTTCTTTTATTTGTACTGGTAAGCTTTCCTTAACACAGATCTTGTCTATTTTTTTCACTGAAGATTTTAACCAATTTTCATACCTTTATTTTGCACAACATGAAAGTTATGAACATCAATCCTGGCAAGATAATGGTGTGGCTGATATGGGACTCAATAAATAAAAATTAAAGATAGATAATAGTTAATGCCAATTGTTAGGATATAGATATTCAGGCCTGTCTGCAAAGGTCTATACTCAAAGAATGTAGGTGTATTCTTATCACTTAGCTAGTTCTAGAGGTATAAAAGAGAGAATCAAAATCACTGTCTGAATGTATAAAGCCTTTTCTCACTGTGACAGTCTGAGACCCTGTTCTTAGGCTAAGGCCTCTGGCTAAGCAGCAGAGGCAGCCATAAGCTGGGAAGTGAGTCACATCCTCACATTCCAAACTAGTCACATTGAAATCAGGTGCTGTTGGGCTGTTAGGAATACAATCCTGTCCTGATAGTGCCTATCGCCTCCAGAGAAAGGGAAGTGCCTAGAAAATGTAAAAGGAAACTTAGTTTGATAGCATCCTGTCTGGCAAGAACTCACTTATCCATAGCTGGGATGTGAAATCCTCATTTCTGTGTTGTTCTATCATTGTAGTCCCCATTTCCCTATTGTTTGTCTGTATAATCTCTGTCTGGTTCTGTGATTGTCTGTTGTATAATTAATTTTGCTGGGTGTAAACTACTTAAGGTGGTGGGATATAATTGATTAAATAATCAATATGTTAGGATTGGTTAGTTAAAAGTTCAGTAAAATGATTGGTTCAGGTATAGCTAAGCAGAACTCAAGTTTTACTATGTAGTCTGCCGTCAATCAGGAAGTAAGGGGGGGATGGGAACAGGGAATGGAGGTCGGGAATTTGGAATCATGTTTTAATAAGGGGGGAGAAATGGGAACAGGGAATGGAGGTGGGGAAACTGGAATCATGTTTTGCAAAGGGGGGGAAATGGGAACAGGGACACAGGTAAGGTTCTGTGGTGTCAGAGCTGAGAAGGGGGATACTAAGGAAGGAAACTGGAATCATGCTTGCTGGAACTTCACCCCAATAAACATCCAATTGTTTGCACCTTTGGACTTCGGGTATTGTTGCTCTCTGTTCATGCAAGAAGGACCAGGGAAGTGAGTGGGCGAAGGAATAAGCCCCTAACACCAATCAATGCTGGTTTATGGAAAATATCACACTAACTTAATAGATATTTTTGAATGAGATAAGTTTGGCTGATAAAGGTAATAGCATTGATGTAACACACTAAAACTTCTGTACAGTATTTGATTTGGTACCACACAATATTTTGATTTAAAAAATTAGAATACATAATTAACATGACACACATAGCCAGTTTTTAAATCCATGTTAACTTATAGGTCTCAAAATGTAATTGTAAACTGGCATCATCGAGCAGGTGTGATGCTAGTGGGGTCCTGTAAGGCTAGGTTATTGGCCCTGCTCTATTTAGCATTTTTATTGGGGACTTGGAAGAAAACATAAAATCATCACTGATAAAGTTTACAGATGGCACAAATAATGAAGATGGATCATAGATACAGAGTGATCGAGATTGCTTGGTAAACTAGGTGCAAGAAAACAATGTGTTTTAATATGCTAAATGTAAACATATACATCTACGAATAAAGATTATAGGCCATACATAGAAGATGGGAGACTCTGGCCTGGGAAACTGTGATTCTGCAAAAGATCTGGGACTCATGGTAGATAGGCATCTGAATAGGAACTCCTAGTGCAAGAGGGAGTGACCAAGAGGGCTACCTTGGTTGGTTGGATGCATAAACAGAGTAGATGCAAGAACTCTATAATGGGGAGTATGCCAGAGCAGTAGTCTGTACTATAGGTACTACACAGTATCTATTTTCTGCTTCCTAGGGCCTGTAGCAGGTCTTGGAACCAGGGCTTAAGTGGGTAGACCATCTCTGATGTTGCTCTACCTCTAGCAGAGGCCAGGCACAGCCTCAGAATAAAAGAACAAAGGTGCCTTAAAGCTTCCTTAACAGTCTCTCCCCCATCCCAAGCAAAAGAACAAACCAAGAAATAGGATGTCTGTTCATACAGAAAGGTGTTTTTTGAAGAAAAGGAGATGAAAAATGTCAACATTAAAATGCAGAGCAGGGTGGATTGATTTAAATCACCAGGTAGAAAGACCCAATTTAAATAACTGATTTTAATCTACTTTCCCATTTGTACTTCAGTTATTTTCTAAAGAAAAGTGCATTCTCACTGGTTGATATAACCATCAAAACATGTTGATTAACAGCTAAATAGAGCCTTTACACAACATTTGGTACATCTTTTTGCTACCTAGGAGGGTAAACTATAAGTATATGCATTTATTTAAGTTATCATATAGCTTATTAATTGTACATTTCTAGTATGTTAGAAAATAGTGAATTGCTTATTTTTGCAGATGACCAAGTGTATAGCAGCATTAGGATGGTAACCAGAAGATAATTAAACACAACAGCATATAAAATTTATTTTTGTTACACAACATATACGTAAATATTTTGGCTATATAAACTTCTCTTATCAACATATGTTTCACATTTACAACTAAATGATTTTGTCAAACAGAGGGTTTAATTGTAGTGAGTGAAGCCTAACTAAAAGAAGGTTGAGGGGAGATATGATTGCTCTCTATAAATATATCAGAGGGATAAATACAGGAGAGGGAGAGGAATTATTTCAGCTCAGCACCAATGTGGACACAAGAACAAATGGGTATAAACTGGCCACCAGGAAGTTTAGACTTGAAATCAGACGAAGGTTTTTAACCATCAGAGGAGTGAAGTTTTGGAATAGCCTTCCAAGGGAAGCAGTGGGGGTAAAAGATCTATCTGGTTTTAAGATTCTACTCAATAAGTTTTTGGAGGAGATGGTATGATGGGATAATGTGATTTTGGTAAGTAATTGATCTTTAAATATTCAGGGTAAATAGGCCAAATCCCCTGAGATGGGATATTAGATGGATGGGATCTGAGTTACTATAGAAAATTCTTTCCTGGGTATCTGGCTGGTCAATCTTGCCCATATGCTCAGGGTTTAGCTGATTGCCATATTTGGGGTCGGGAAGGAATTTTCCTCCAGGACAGATTGGAGAGGCCCTGGAGGTTTTTCGCCTTCCTCTGTAGCATGGGGCATGGTTGACTTGAGGGAGGCTTTTCTGCTCCTTGAAGTCTTTGAACCATGATTTAAGGACTTCAATAGCTCAGACATGGGTGAGGTTTTTCATAGGAGTGGGTGGGTGAGATTCTGTGGCCTGCTCTGTGCAGGAGGTCGGACTAGATGATCAGAATGGTCCCTTCTGACCTTAGTATCTATGAATCTATGAATTAAACTGATTATTTCAGGTCAGCCTGGAAGGAACATTCAAATATGCCTACGTAACATGACTAGCTTAAGTTCTCATTCACTCAAGTTTCTCAAAAATGAGAGTCTCTTAAGTTACTGAGGCTGACCTATTGTGCCATATTTATAAAACTTGACCTCAAAAGTTGGATATATTTTTCCCTTAATTCTTTCTTTATATAGGAAAAGCAGCCTTTAATTCACAGTTTTTGATAGAGGCTCATAGTTTCAGCATATTTATTTGTATTTAAATGTTAAGTTTAGATATTAACATATTTTGTATTAATGTTTAGATATTGGTCACTATTGTCTATAGTGACCATTGGTTGATCTCCTTCTTCAGGGCTTGTGTTTACTGCCATTGCAGCGTTCAAGATATGAACTTGGATCTCTCTCACAGCAGCATGTCTTGCCACTATACTGCAGGACTTCTTACACAATTATTATACAGCCTTTAAACAATCTGTTTGAGTTATTCACTTTAGAAAGGTTTATGAATAACATTTTGGTGTCATTGAAATATAAAGTATTTTCAGTTTTTTCAAATACTAAAATAAAGTTAATCTGACCTTTTCAAAAAGTGTACTCCATTTTACCCAGCAAAATTGCTTTACATTCTGTCTTCATTGAAAACAATCAGAAGAGCAATCTAATTTGAGTTTCAACAGAAGAGCTGTCACACTCAAAATGTGAATATGGACTATTCTCTCTGACATAATGTCAATTGTATTTTTCTTCTTGTGCATAAAAAATAGCCACGAAAAAGTACAAGAGTGAAACAAAGCCTTTCATGGGCATATGCACACATGTGTACATCAGTGATAACGAGCCAAAACACTGTTATGCAAATGAACAAAACAGGTGCTGCCCCATGAACTAGGATCAACGCTTTGGCATCTTTTACTCTTAGCAGGAGAGAAATATGGTAGCCGGGAAACAGAACTGTTTAATGACAGGTTTCAGAGTAGCTGCCGTGTTAGTCTGTATTCGCAAAAAGAAAAGGAGGACTTGTGGCACCTTAGAGACTAACAAATTTATTCGAGCATAAGCTTTCGTGAGCTACAGCTCACTTCATCGGATGCATTCAGTGGAAAATACAGTGTGGAGATTTATATACACACACAGAGAATATAAAACAATGGGTTTTATCATACACACTGTAAGGAGAGTAATCACTTAAGATGAGCTATTACCAGCGGGGGGTGGGGGGGGAGGAAAGAAAGAAAACCTTTTGTGGTGATAATCAAGGTGGGCCATTTCCAGCAGTTGACAAGAACGTCTGAGGAACAGTGGGGGGAGGAGGGGGGAAATAACATGGGGAAATAGTTTTACTTTGTGTAATGACCCATCCACTCTCAGTCTCTATTCAAGTCTAAGTTAATTGTATCCAGTTTGCAAATTAATTCCAATTCAGCAGTCTCTCCTTGGAGTCTGTTTTTGAAGTTTTTTTGTTGAAGAATAGACACTCTCAGGTCTGTAATCGAGTGACCAGAGAAATTGAAGTGTTCTCCAACTGTTTTTTGAATGTTATAATTCTTGACATCTGATTTGTGACAATTTATTCTTTTACGTAGAGACTGTCCAGTTTGACCAACGTACATGGCAGAAGGGCATTGTTGGCACTTGATGGCATATATCACATTGGTAGATGCGCAGGTGAACGAGCCTCTGATAGTGTGGCTGATGTGATTAGGCCCTATGATGGTGTCCCCTGAATAGATATGTGGACAGAGTTGGTAATGGGCTTTGTTGCAAGGATAGGTTCCTGGATTAGTGGTTCTGTTATGTGGTGTGTGGTTGCTGGTGAGTATTTGCTTCAGGTTGGGGGGCTGTCTGTAAGTAAGGACTGACCTGTCTCCCAAGATCTGTGAGAGTGATGGGTCATCCTTCAGGATAGGTTGTAGATCCTTGATGATGCATTGGACAGGTTTTAGTTGGGGGCTGAAGGTGATGGCTAGTGGCGTTCTGTTATTTTCTTTGTTGGGCCTGTCCTGTAGTAGGTGACTTCTGGGTACTCTTCTGGTTCTGTCAATCTATTTCTTCACTTCAGCAGGTGGGTATTGTAGTTATAAGAATGCTTGATAGAGATCTTGTAGGTGTTTGTCTCCGTCTGAGGGGTTGGAGCAAATGCGGTTGTATCATAGAGCTTGGCTGTAGACAATGGATCGTGTGGTGTGATCTGGGTGAAAGCTGGAGGCATCTAGGTAGGAATAGCGGTCAGTAGGCTTCCGGTATAGGGTGGTGTTTATGTGACCATCGCGTATTAACACCGTAGTGTCCAGGAAGTAGATCTCTTGTGTGGACTGTTTAAGAGTCTCTGGGAGGTGCAAACTGGAATAGGGACTTCTTCTAAAGCTACAAACACCACAAATCAGGAATTATGGCATGACTAATGTGATCACACAGTTCTCTTACTTGTAAGGTACGAGATGATGATGATCTGGTCTTGGGAGGCAAAGCAAAATAATCTGAACTGCTATCAAAAAGTGGTAAATCTATCATACTCAATGTGATAAATGATAAAATAATTGTGTCAATAGACCTTATTTAAGAAGTGGGAAAGGGGAAGCATGCTTCACTGGTTCCACTTCACCCTTCATACACTCTCTTTTCCTTTTCTGTTGCTCTCTTTCCATGTTGCAGAGGAGAGGAATGAATAGGGCCCAGGTAGTTTACAGATGATATAATGAACTCTCTGGGGCATGAACTATCTTTGAGGAGTACAGACAGCCACAATCTCAGCTGGAGCCTTTCGGCTTTACTGTAACACTAACAAATGCTGGACAACCATAAGGGAATGCTACACTATATAAACTGCTCATATACACAGTGGAAACAAAACATAATACAAAACAAACATTGACAAAATATGTTAATGTGAGAAGAACAGAGTAAAGCTTTTGGGGGCAGGACTGGGGCGTCTAAGGCACTATTGCAATACAGATAATAAAGTTATAGTTCTGGGGAAGTCTGCAATAGGTACATGAATGGAGAAAGCAAGGCTGAAGGTAAATGTGTGCATAATTCAAATAAGCATCACAACTGTAAAAGGAATAATTTTGAACTTACTAGTAAGAGATGGTATGACAGACATTTTTATGGCTTAGAATTTGCATTCGAATAGAAGTGTTGCTGGTGAAAGCTATTCCCTTTTGTATCATACTGAGCCATATTTGTCCCTGTTACTACGCTGATTTACAAGGAGCTACAGCAAAATATAATCTAATAATTGCTATTTTATCTTTATAATTCACTCAGCAAAACAAACAGTGTAATATGTTGCAAGGAAAAGCAGTGCAACCCTAAAGCCAGCAATTAGTAAAATGGTAAATCTCACATTCCTTCCTATTGCTAAAACTGGCGATTTTACAAACTCAGATTTTATGCTTTTTGAGCACTGAGTGCACAGAATAAATCAGTTCCTATCTCAATTATGTAATGCAACATCCAGAGAGAGATTCTTAAGATAAGAGCTCCACAGTCCAAGGGTCTACATGTTAGAGCCCATTATGGACCAGGAAGAAAGAGAAAATTTGATAGTTTAAGATGATCAGTTATATGGCTTTAGTGATATTAAGGGGAAAACACCTGTGATGGTTTCAAAATTCAACTTCTAACTTAACTGAAAATAAATAAATCTCATGAGTTCATCAGGAGTTTAGATGGAGCAAAGGGAGATAAACAAGAGTTGACCTAGTTAGTTTCAATTAAATTATAATAGTAAACAACAGAAGATGAAAAATACAAAGTAATGTTATGAATTATGGAAGGCAAAATGGTTTTAAGAATACCCATGAACATAAAAATGAGTCTCTTTTCATACTCTCCTTTGAAACAATCTTAGCCACATCTATTTACAAGGATAGTTAATGAACATTGTAGAGCTGGAGTAATCCCAGCTCAGATCTTTTCACAAAGCACTTTATCTTATTATAGGTTTTGACTCTAATGGATCAGCTCAAAGACTCACAAATCTGGGGAAGTGGTAACACGAAGCACTTTCTAGATCTCATGGTCACTCAGCTCATGATGCAGGTTTGACAAGCTGTTGGAAAATGTATTGCCACAGAAGAATAAGCAGATTGTGAAGGGAGCGAGGGAGCAAATATGGTTGTTAGTCTAAGGACAGCTCCAGAAACTAATGACTGTGGGTAGTAACATGAGTGGGGAACAGGACAAAACAGTTAGAACTGGAAGGCAAATTAATGCCTTTCTAATCTAAGGTGAGTTATGATACAGGTAGACAATTTGTCTTCCTGTAAGAAAAGAACGAAATACATGTGTATGCCCCCCTTTCCTCCCTGGGTTACTTGGGCGCAGGCAACACTCACTTGTGCGCCTGATGTTGTTGACATTAAAAGAGACCCTGAGTATCCCAGTGGTGATTTTGGATAGGTGGGAATCCTCTATCCACCTCTGTACTTCAGTCCCTTTACTCCTAAAGGAATTTAAAATTGGTGGTGCCTCCACCTGGCTGGCCCATATACACATTCAATGGTTTGCCTGGGGAATCTCCAGGAATAAACCTATTCTAATAATAAATAAAAAATAGTAATCTGTGGCATGGGTCTAACACAAAAATACCAATTATAAATAATATACATCCAATATACATAAATTGGAGTTGAAACACCTTTACTTAACAATTTAAAGAAACAGAATATAACAGTTAGGGTTGCCAACTTTCTATTGGCACAAAACTGAATACCTTAACCCCAACCCTTCACCAACGCCCCACCCCTCGCTCACTACATTCCTCCTCCCTCGGTGTCTCGCTCTCCCCCACCCTCACTCACTCGCACTGGTCTAGGGAAGGGGGTTGGGGTGTGTGCTCTTGGTGGGGCCAGAATTGAGGGGAACAGGGTGTGGGAGGGGGCTCTGGGCTGGAGCAGGGAGTTGGGGTGCTGGTAGAGGTGAGGGCTCCAGCTGGGTGTGCGGACTCTGTGGTCTCCCTAAAAACAGACTACAATTAAATGTCACTACTAATTTTAATCCACAGGGGGCAGCTGAATAAAATCAATTAACAAATATAGTATACAGTGATAAATGAAATTTATCTAATTGGCATTTACACTGCCACCATTGACCCCACTGGATTTCAGAGTCCTAGACACTTGCTTGCATGGACATGCTTGAAGATCTGCAGCTGGAGACAGTACTCTGTTGGTTCTTTTTATCAGTCCCGCCAAGGCAACAAGCTGCACAATCCCTCTGACAATTGGAGTTGCCCCCCCACCCCCAAATTCTAGCAGCTCTGGGTCCTGGCTTGATTGGAAGATCACTCTGCCTCTCCTCAGACTAGTCTCTCTGCTGCGCCCCTTTCCTTGCAAGTACTTTCTCAAACCAGGGTGCGGTTACTCAGTGTTCCTCACTGCAGGCCCACCTCAGTCAGTTCCAGGCACAGTAACAGTCTCTGCCCTGGCTCCAGTGAAGCCACCAACCACCTCTGAAGCTCCCTACTCAATCAAAGCCCCAGCAGGCTCTCAGCAGCAGCTTCGGGTATGGACAGAGCTCCACATCAGCAATCTTTCTCCTTTCCCCAAAATGGAGTCCACTGCCTTCTCTCCCTGGAAGAGAAAAAGTGTTTCACTCTTTCCCAAAGTCATCATGGGAGTGTGGTCTCTAGGGCTAGATTGCAGCACACAGGATCTTCCCAGCTGGAACACTCCCAATAAAGTTCAGAGGCCCCTCTAGTAAAGGGGGCCTACACATGAGTAATGTAGCTAATTAAACAGCATCTGTATAGAACTTATTTAAGCAGAACAATCCAGAAAATATGGCTCTTTCTGTCTGCTTCCATAGGGGAAAATACTCAGTCCAAATTCTTCTTAAAGTTGAGTGACTCCATCAATGGCATAGACCTGCGATTAAATATGGGATGCAAAATGCATGTGTCACTAATAATATGTTTGTTCTTTGGTGGCTACTTAAAGATTAATTATAAAGAAGATGATTGGTCAGACACAAAGAGAATTCCTGAGTTTTATTAATACCATGATCAATATGAGAAAAGTCACAGAACTAGAAAACAAGATAAACAGCAACAGCAGAATCCACCTCACATATGCTCACGTAACTGCGGGTTCCCCATAAGGTGAGATAAGCATTAAGGTTGGCACTAACCTGCCACCGCAAGGTTCTGCTGAGGGTTACATTTGATTCTTTTTAATGCACTTATTCCTTACACCCATCTATTTCCAGGACCATATTTGATTCAGTCTTGGCCTCTTGTCTATACTTGCCACTCCTGCTATCCATTGTTGGGGTTTTGACAATTGTCATAAGCATTTGCACAGATAGATGATTCTTTATACAATGAGGTCAAGGAAGTCTGGCTAAATAAAGTTTGTGTGTTCAAGACAGTCTATCATAAGATTTTTATATATTATATATAAATACATACACACACACACACACACACACCCTTTTTAATCAAAGTTGGTTACTTATGCTCACTTTTATTAAACCGAATATGGCCTTATACTATTACTACCACTAGGCCTCAAGCCTAAAATACTACAGTTCAGCCCATTCTAAAGAAATCTTTAAATTTCTTTGCTTACTCCTACTTGCATTATAGCTATAGTTTCATTTGTACTAATTTAGTAAGCATTTTAACTCTTTCTAGCATACAAATGATTATTCACCTGAGCTCAGGTCAAAGGTTGTATTAACCAAGAGTGATTTGTCCCTTAAATTGTAATCTTGATGCAAGAGATCAGTGTGCCTGCCTTGTTCATAAGATACTTCTACCCTGCAATCCCCCTTAGACATCTCTAAAGGATATGCATTGCAACCAGGGATAAGAACAGACAAACACTACTTGCACATCCTGCAATTACACTAGTGCCAGATTTAGACTTTGCGAACCTATTACTAGCAATCTAGTTTATCTCTAGTCAAACAGGGAGTATTGTTTTTATCCTAAAACAGTTTGATAATGATGAGTGAATGTAGACTCCTGGTGCAAAATTCTGTGCTGTGCCTCTCGAAACATGTACAGAGAAGGCATAGCTCATCGGTGGGGCAGTAGAGAGATCAGCATGGTATCTTTATGAGGCTGCCTAGGGATTGCTCTGAAGAATAGAAGGACTCTGGCAACTCTTGAGCTGCAGGCTATGCGGGATGGTGGTAAAGGGTTTCCTGTCACAAGTGTGATTCACAACCAATTCCCCTGGGGTCATTAATCTCCTTTAAACCATTTATGTTTAAATCCCTGGATTTTATAGTCCTCTTTATTCACAGAATAGACACTGTACAGCACAGGCAGTAGCAGAGCAAGCTTCCTGACACTAAAAGAAAAGGAGTACTTGTGGCACATTAGAGACTAACAAATTTATTTGAGCATAAGCTTTCGGGAGCTACAGCTCACTTCCTTTAAGGACCATCTTTAGGTCCCCATCCTCACTCAGGGCTAGTCTATATTAGAAGTGTTACATTGGTGCAACAGCACCGATGAAGCTGCGCCACTGTAGCACATCTAATGAAGACATGCTATGCCAACGGGAGAGCGGTCTCCCCACATCATAATTACTCCACCTCCATGAGAGGCGGAAGCTATGTCAACAGGAGAGCGTTTCCCTCCAAAATAGCCAATGCAGCGCTTAGGTTGCTCTAATTTGCCTCACTCAAGGAGGTGACTTTTTCAAATCCTTGAGCAACGTAAGTTGCATCAACTTAAGCGGTAGTAAAAAGAAAAGGAGTACTTGTGGCACCTTAGAGACTAACAAATTTATTAGAGCATAAGCTTTCGTGAGCTACAACTCACTTCATCGGATGCATTTGGTGGAAAAAACAGAGGGGAGATTGATATACACACACAGATTGTTTCATGTTCTCTGTGTGTGTATATCAATCTCCCCTCTGTTTTTTCCCACCAAATGCATCCGATGAAGTGAGTTGTAGCTCACGAAAGCTTATGCTCTAATAAATTTGTTAGTCTCTAAGGTGCCACAAGTACTCCTTTTCTTTTTGCCAATACAGACTAACACGGCTGCTACTCTGAAACCTGTCATTAAGCGGTAGTGTAGATCTGCCCTTAGTCTCAGTGGAGTTTACTAATAAGGATACCAATTACTTTGGCTATTTTTATGATTTGGACACCAGTCCACTAGGAACCGGATCGAGACCAACAACTCATTTCACAAATGACATTGAGTAATCATTTAATGGTATTGACTTTTTCCTTGCTGGATTTAGAAGAGTAACATGGAAATGAAAGGCTCTGTATTACACTGCCAAGCACCTAGACCATTCAATCTCCTAGACATGGAATTTCTTATATAAATAAATATTAAAAGCCCTACAAATGAAAATGTTGGTCAGGCAATGAGATAAAGGAAATTCTTCCCAAATATCACAAGTCTGGAAACAGGGTAGAATTTAAAAAACAAAAACAAAAACAAAAACCAACCAACCAAACAAACAAAAAAAAAAACAGTGGCTTTTCCCAGACAGATACAAGCTCCAGGGTGGCTGTAGTGTAATAATGGCTTTAGAGCAGGATTTGTTTAAAGTCTAGATAGTTTAACAAAAATAATTACTGCAATCTAGTTTTTGACCTTTCTAAGACAAGCATGCTAATGGGAAGGAGAAGACAGATCAGTTGGGGAGAGGTCTGAAGTCAATAGGATTGTACAGGCTGTTAATCAGAACAGAATTCAAAACAATGAGCACACATGGGGATTTCAAATTTGGATTAGACAGCCAGTTTTAGCATGCAATGGAAAAAAAGAACAATACAGAAATGCCATATAAAACATGTCATGCCACCACTACTCTGTATAGGCACTTTTTCCTCTTTGCTCTTTTGTTTCTATGGTCTTTATTACTTCATCTGATGAGTCAGAAATGTCATTTAATTATGGTTCAAGGAGTACAGTATAACTGATGATCACTGAAAGTTGGATTTTCTGTAATTTGCTAAAAGGAATGCAGCTACTCATATGCATATTGGGGCACCACCAGAGCAGAGCTGTCTAATTACTAGAAAGTTCTGTTCAATAAATGTCAACTTCAGATCTAACAGCTATTTCATAACAACAACACAGGCATAATACAGACTGAAGGAACATTTACAAGCTTGTCAGATCTTATCCTGCCACTTTATCTAATGTGGTTAGATACACCAAAACCCCAATATTTCCTATGAAAGGCCTTCCCCCCCCCCCGTGGCATGAAGTATGGCCAGAATTGTGCATCAGCTGTGCCCATTCTGCAATATTATTGCCATCTTGGGAGAAGGGGAGACACTCTTTTTGAGCTGCCTGCATAATTACTATGTGCCCAGGAAGGGTGAGTCCATGGAGTATTGTACACCCAGAGAGCCTTCCTAACAAGGTAGGTGGAGAGAACCCTAGGAAACTAGGTAGCTAATGCACGGTTAACTGTTGAACTTCTATGAGGAGCATTATTCCTGATGACATCTCCAGCAAGGAAACCCATCAGAGTAAAGAAGTCCTCCCAAGAGACAAGGGAAATACAAACTTTTTTTTTTTTGGGACAACCAGCACCACATGCTTATTATAGGTAACAAGTTTGTAGGCATGGGAGATGCTTTACAGAAAATTAGCTCTTGCTCCTTTTCCCCCTAAGCCAGATCCAAAACAGTTGCTGAAGAACACCCCCTCACTCACTCTATGGCCTCTGTATGAGGGAAAGAGACAGATAAGTAGCATTTCATACCTACTTTGCCTTCACTATGCAAAAGTGTTAATGATTAGAGAGTCAGGCCTGTTATCTCTAGGTACAGGATCCAAAGTTACAGATACTTATTAAACCCTTTGAAAGCACATATGTTGTGCTGACCTAACTCTGGTAATGAATGGATATGGAGGAGTGTGGGCATGACCACACCATTGCTGTGGTGGAGTTTAGCACCTCTATTTAATCCTTTAACTGATCTTATCGCTGTCCCACTTGCTTTTTCCATCTTTAGGAGAAATATAATTTATACAGCCATTGAAGTGTGCTAGATGCTAACTATGCTGGCAAACAAGGCCCACCGCAGATAAAAGATATTGTTATATAGAATGGGGGGGTTGAGCATTGCAGTGAGGAACATGCCTTGTTTGCATTACCATTTTTATTTAGCGTGTGTGTGTACGCAAGAATGAGTGTTAGACTTTTCTAACTTTCATTATGTTAAAGTCTCACAAAAAATGAGGGGAGAGGGTTATAGGCCTTTTTATAGAAGTCTGCTTAAACTTAGTATAAATTAATGTGCTGCCCCTTTAAGGAAGGCCCTAGAACAGAAAGCATTTCACTTTCAGCCACAGAAAATAAAATGGCCACAGGCTGGCTTCTCTTAGCCACAAGTCCAAATAAACAAAACAAATGCAAAGTGACTTCCTTTTGTTTAGTACAAATACTAACAAATAAATAGGGCTGCTTTTTTTAGCCAAGGATCCAGCAGAGTGAAAACAAACAACACTTATTGGGCACCACTCTACCCGCCTGCCTTATACTGAGAAAAAAATAATTTCCTTTTCCCTCCCTTTCCTTATCCAGGATCTGGAAAAGTAACTTCTTGCAAGGAGGAGGGTGGAAAACATCTCTCTTGCTAGAGCCTTCTGCTTCTTTTTATGGCTACCACCACATAGGCTGTACAGTTATCTGTACCTCCCCACAGCCTAACTAGTTGCAGCTGCCAGCTCTTCTGTGCTGGTCTGCATCTCAACCAATCTTTCAGAGCTACTGTCTTCTTTTCTGCTCAGTGAAGGAGTTTAACACCTGCTGGTTCACAAAGGGATGGAGCACATATACTGGTCATATAGAAATCATAGACAAGTAGAGCTGTAAGGGACCTTGAGAAGTCTTTTCGTCCCAGCACCCTGCCATGTGGCAGGACTAAGTAAACCTAGACTCATTTCTGACAGGTGTTTGTCTAAGCCTAGTGATGGGGATTCCACAACCTCTCTTGAAAGCCTATTCCAGAGCTTAACTATCCTTCAGCTAAAAAGATTTTCCTAATATCCTGCCTGTGCATTTGATTTTTTCCTTCCTAAGTGAAGTACTTTGCACCTGTCTTCATTAAATTTTATCTTGTGGAATTCATACCAATTATCCAGTTGGTCAAGTCATTTTGAATTCTAATGCTGTCCTCCCAGCGTGGTGTTATCTGAAAAATTTATAAGCATGACCCTTCACTCCACTAACAGAGTCATTAATAAAAATATTGACTAATATTGGACCCAGGGCTCACCCCTGCAGGATTTCACTAGATACACTCTTCCAGTCTGACAGAGAACTATTGGTAACTACTCTTTGAGTACAGTCTTTCAACCAGTTGTGCACCCACTTTATAGTAATTTAATCTAGACAGCATTTCCCTCGTTTTCTTATGAGTGTGTCATGTGGGACTGTAAAAAGCCTTACTAAAATCAAGATATACCACATCTACTGCATCCCACCTATCCAATAGGCCAGTAACTGTGTCTAAGAAGGAATTTAAGTTCATTTTGTATGATTTGTTATTGACAATCCATGCTGACTATTCTTTATAACCTGATTATCCTCTAGGTGCTTACAAACTGATTTTTAATAATTTGTTCCTCTATGTTTCCAGATATCTAAATTATGCTGACTTGTCTAACTCCCTGGGTCCTTTTTGTTCCAACTTTTAAAAATAACTACTAAATTTGCCCTTCTCCCATCCTCTGGGACCTCACCAGTTCTTCAGGAGTTCAAGGATAATTGCTAATGGTTCAGAGACTGGTTTAGCTAGTTCCCTAAGTATACTCAGATAAATTTCAGAGGCCCTGCTGACTTGATTACATCAGATTTATCTAAATATTCTTTAACTGGTTCTTTCCATATTAAAGCTTATATTCCTTTTCCCTTGTTAATATTAATTTTATTAATTATCTGGTCACAATTTTACCTTTAGTGAAGACTGAAGCAAAATACTCATAAAATACCTCAGCGTTCTTGATGTCATCCATTATTACCTCTTCCTTCCCGATAAGCTGAGGGCTTATGCTTTTCTTAATCTTTCTCTTGCTCCTAATGTATTTAAAGAACCTCTCTTATTGCCTTTTATTTCCCTTGCTAGGTGTTTTTGATTTTCTCCGTATATGGTTGTGCTATTCTTTACATGGAATCATAGAATATCAGGGTTGGAAGGGACCTCAGGAGGTCATCCAGTCCAACCCCCACACAAAGCAGACCAATCCCCAACTAAATCATTCCAGCCAGGGTTTTATCAAGCCTGACCTTAAAAACCTCTAAGGATGGAGATTCCACCACCTCCCTAGGTAACTCATTCCAATGCTTCACCACCCTCCTAGTGAAAAAGTTTTTCCTAATATACAACCTAAACCTCCCCTATTGCAACTTGAGACCATTACTCCTTCTGTCATCTGGTACTGCTGAGAACAGTCTAGATCCATCTTCTTTGGAACCCCCTTTCAGGTAGTTGAAAGCAGCTATCAAATCCCCCCTCATTCTTCTCTTCTACAGACTAAACAATCCCAGTTCCCTCAGCCTCTCCTCATAAGTCATGTGCTCCAGCCCCTAATCATTTTTGTTGCCCTCTGTTGGACTCTTTCCAATTTTTCTACATCCTTCTTGTAGTGTAGGGCCCAAAACTGGACACAGTACTCCAGATAAGGCCTCACTAATGTCAAATAGAGGGGACTGATCAGGTCCCTTGATCTGCTGACAATGCTCCTACTTATACAGCCCAAAATGCCATTAGCCTTCTTGGCAACAAGGGCACACTGTTGACTCATATCCAGCTTCTCATCCACAGGTACCCCGAGGTCCTTTTCTGCAGAACTGCTGCCTAGCCACTCCACCTCTAGTCTGTAGCCGTGCATGGGATTCTTCAGTCCTAAGTGCAGGACTCTGCACTTGTCTTTGTTGAACCTCATCAGGATTTCTTTTGGCCCAATCCTCTAATTTGTCTAGGTCTCTCTGTATCCTATCCCTACCCTCCAGCATATCCACTACTACTCCCAGTTTAGTGTCATCTGCAAACTTGCTAAGAGTGCAGTCCATGCCATCCTCCAGATGATTAATGGATTCTTTTGTATTCCTTCTTAGAAATTTGTCCATGCTTCTTTTTGTAGGATTCTTTTTTGATTGTCAGGTCATTAAAAGTTCCTCTTACTATTCTTCCTGCCTTTCCTTCACATCAGTATAGTTTACAGTTCTGCCTTTAATATTGTCTCATTGAGAAACTGCCAGCTCTTCTGAACTCCTGTTTTCTCTTAGATTTTCTTCATATGGGATTTTACCTACAAGTTCTCTGAGCTTGTTAAAGTCTTTTCTTTTTTTGAAGCCCATTGTCCTTATTCTGCTGTGCTCACTCCTTTCTTTCTGTAGAATCAAGAATCATGAAATATATCATTTCATGATCCCTTTCATCCAAAGTGCTTTCCACTATCACATTTGCTACCAATTCCTCCCTCCATTTTCTTAGACAACAAGAAAAAAATATATATTATGACAAAGACCCTCCTTTGCCTTGGTGGGTCCTGCGCTTATTGGCACATTTGCTTGCCTCAGAGATTCACAGCAACCCTCAGTTTGGTTACTTTTGCTAGTGGTTCAAACGTGCCGTTCACTCAGCTAACCTCATCACTGTTCAGCATGGGAAAGAGGAAGGAGAACAATCACCACAGTTTCTGCTGATTTACCAAATGGGTCAGAGAACAGGCTAGGGACCTTCCCCTCTAGTGGGAACCACAGTCCAGGTCAATTCTTCTTATATCGAATAAGGTGGGGGAAGAGAATGGGGGAAGAACCCAGGCCCGCCCCTACTCTGGATTCCACCCCCGGGCCCTGTAGATCACAGCTGTCTACAGTGTTTCTTGTAACAGCTGTGTAATAGCTACAACTCCCTGGGCTACTTCCCCATGGCCTCCTCCTAACACCTTTATCCTCACCACAGGACCTCCCTCCTGATGCCAGATAGCATTTGTACTCCTCCAGCAGTACACTTTCTCACTCTCAGCTCTTTGTATGCCCCTTACTGAGTGAAGTGAGGTCCTTTTTAAACCACGTGCCCTGGTTGGCCTGCCTGTCTTAATTTATTCTAGAGCTTCTTAATTGGCTTCAGGTGTCCTAATTAGCCTGCCTTCCTTAATTGGTTCCAGCAAGTTCCTGATTGTTCTAGAACTGCCTGTTACCTTATCTAGAGAACAGTGACTTGCTTAATCTGGGAACAATATCTCTCCCTTTAATCACTCTCCTGTGGCTATCTGGCCTGGAGGGAGGTGGGGGGCTGCTTCTGCTTCTGCTTCTGGTAGGCCCTGGGCTCTTGCTGCTGCTCCAGCTTCTCCCCTGACTGGGCCAGACACCATCCTCCCTTCTCTTTTACTGGTTGCTGGCCAGCTGCTGGACTCCCTCCCCTCCCCCGGTTGCTACTGCTCCAGCTACAGCCCCTAAATGGGTATGCTGGCCCGCTCACCAGAAGAGGGGAGTGAGGGGCCACAGCCATTTCTCTTGCTGCTGTGGATAGCATCACCTGAGAGGGGTCCTTCCTGCCTGGCCACTGGACTGCCGCCTGGGGTTGCTGGAGCTGCTGCTGCTCTTGAGCTGCTGGAGCTTAGAGGAGGAAGATGAAGAAGACCTTCTACTGCTGGGGAAGTACGCAGAGACTCTGCAGACTACTGTGGAGGGGGCCATCAAGGACTGAGTAACTTTTGAACTGTGCTCTTGTGGTGGGGGTTTTCATTGTGTTTGTGGCAACATAGAGCCTGCCCCCTGGTCCATCTGTGTCCCCCCACCACTACTGTTACCCCCTCCACCACCCCCACTGGCTGCTTACCATCTGCTTCGGTTCCTGCCTCTGGGACTCAGCTGCTTACTTGGCTTGCCATGCCCTACTTCCACCATTTGGGCCAGAAGCAGCAGCCAGCCTAAACAGACTCATTTATGCAAGTGCATGTGGGCACATGTGCCCCCTCCACCTTGGAATCCCCACCTCACCCCTGCAACAGTCTCCCACTGGTGCCTGCCTCGCCCCACATAGAAACCTACGTGTGGGCATTGACGAGGGTGGTGGGGCCCACGGCCATCGTGGCGGCCTCCAAAATGTACAGAAAGGTTGTCTTCTTCCTAGCATCGAAGGCCGCTGCCCAGGAGGCAGCGGAGAAGGGCCTGGCGGTGGGGGGTGTATTTGTCCCCCTGGAGCCACTGGAGGACCTGGGTGTCCGAATAGTCCTGACCTCTGTCCCTCCCTTCCTTCCCAATGCTGCCCTGTTACCCGCCCTCTCTACCCTGGGGGAAACCCATCTGCATTATCAGCCCTCTCCCACTGGGCCTGCAAAGACCCCGCTTTCTGTCACGTCCTCTCGTTCCGCCAGCAGGTGCAGCTTCAACTACCATCCGTGGCGCGTTACAGAGAGGCGCTCGAGGGGTCCTTCTTGGTCCCCTACCAGGGGGCCTGCTACCGGGTGCATTGTTCCACTGGGGAGGCCCAGTGCTACCTCTGTCAGGTGATGGGGCACATCCAGAGGGACTGCCCTTTGGCCCGGAAAGGAGGAACATCTGGGATGCCCGAGCCCTGCAGGGCGCCGACCCCATCATCGCCGGCGCTCCGGGCTGCCCAGCGCCCGGAGCTACCCCTCCTCCTTTTCAGTCCACCACTGCTCCTGCTCGAGCCCAAGAGGTACCTCCCCCAGCACACCCAGATGAGTGGGAGAGCCCTGCCTCCGCTGTGTGCAATCTCGTGGGGCCTGTGGTGGAGGGTGCAGCAGGGATACTGCCGGGCTTAGGAGAGGGGGCCCCCCCCAGGGGGATTCTTCCCTTACTTGTGCCACCCCACCATTATCTCCCCGAGTCCCTGAGCCATCGCCGCTGCCCCCTGACCCAACCCCTGTTAGCCAACCCGCAGATGATGCCATGGAGGGCTGGGCCCTAGTACAGGGAAAGTGGGGCAAGCAGAAGGCTCAAGTTCCACTCCTGCCATCGGATGTGGAGGCCCCCCGGAAGACCAGGAAGGGGGGCACCGACACCAAGCCTTCCATCTTGCCCTCAGGTGTACTTCATCCATTGGTGCCGGCTGGGGAAGACGTGGGAGCACCGGAGGGTAACATCATGCCTTCACTGGAGTCCCTCCTCGAGGAGGCCCCCGATGGAGCCCCTCCTGCCTCCTTGACATCTAAAGCCCCTGCAAGCCCCGAGGCGAGCACTGGCGGGGAGGACCCCAGGGTGGTGGGAGGTGATCTCCCCTCCATGTATGAGGAGATTGAGGCCCTGGGTCTGACCCCATTCACCCAGGGGGGAATGACCCTTTGCCAGCAGGCCTTGATCTGGGCAACCTCACTCCAGCCCCCCTTTCCCCATGCTCCCTTCCAATAACTGCTGCTTCTGCTCCTGTCTCTGAAGAGCCCCTGGATTCTTTCACCTGCCCAGCCACAGGTGGCACCCCACTGATGGCTGCCGAAGCTATTGAGGTGATGGTCAGTGCCATGCAGACGGGACCTGAGTCACCGGGGCATCCCTCATTGGTGTGGGGCAACCAACCTCCTTCCCGGGCAGGAGCCCCACTGAAGATTGTCCACCTCCTGATGCCATGGCTGCCGCACCCGCCATGGAGCCTGAGCCTGGCATCACTGAGGGCCCCTTCCCATCATCCAGACCCCTAGCCCAACCAAGAGGTGCCATCCCCCAGTGGCTTGGCTACTGCAGCCCAGGATCTCACCTCTGCCCTTCTCCATGACCCTGTTCCTGACCCCTCCCCTGCCCCGATGCTGACCCTGTCCCTATCCCCTCCACCTCCCTCAATTCTATTGCTGTCTCTGGGGCTGTCTCCTTCCTGTTTCCAGAGGATGATCCCCAGGGAGTGGCCTTCGTGTCTCCCTGTCCCGACCTACTAGGGGCTGCTATCTTCACTTCCCTTCGTGGCATCCTTCCAGGAGTTCCAGCTGGCCTGGCACACCTTTCCCGCAGCGTAGCAGTGGTGGGACATGGAGAAGGTGCGTGCCCGGCTCTTCTGCTGTGACTACACCCAGGGCACCAGCTGATGGAGGGATGTGGCGATAAAGCAGTTGGAATGGGAGGTCTTAGAGCTGGAGAGATGTCTGGCCACCAGCCCCGAGGATCCATCCCTCTGTGAAGCGTGCCGGGAGAAACGGGAGGAGCTCCGGGCCTTTGAAGACCATTGGTCCCGGGGTGCCTTTTTCGATCCCACATCCGCCTCCTTCGGGAGACTGATCGTGGCTCCCGCTTCTTCTACGCCCTAGAGAAAAGGAGGGGGGCCAAGAAGCATGTCACCTGCCTTCTGGCAAAGGATGGCATCCCCCCTCATGGATCCGGAGATGTGCGGAAGGGCCAGGGCCTTCTACACGAGCCTTTTCTCCCCGGATCCGATCGATCCCGACGCTTACAGAGTGCTCTGGGATGGACTCCTGATGGTCAGTGTGGGTGGCCGAGACCGGCTAGACTGCATCTCACTCTGGCTGAGTTCTCACAAGTCCTCCGCCACATGCCCACCAATAAATCCCCAGGCATGGACGGGCTGACCGTGGAGTTCTAACGTGTGTTCTGGGATGTCCTTGGCCTGGACCTTGTCACCTTCTGGGCTGAGTCCTTGGAGAGCGGGGTCCTCCCCTTGCCGTGCAGGTGAGCTGTGGCTCGCCTTGCTTCTGAAGAAGGGGGACCCCCGCGACCTTTGGAATTGGCATCCCATCTCGCTCCTCAGCACAGACTACACAGTTGTAGCGAAGGCCATCTCGCTGTGGCTGGGGTCCATGCTGGCAGACCTGGTCCACCCCGACCAGACCTACATCATCCTGGGCCGTACCATCTTAAATAATCTGTATTTGGTCTGGGATCTCTTGGAGTCCAGGTGTAGGGATGGTCTGTTGCTTGCCCTTCTGTCCCTAGATCAGGAGAAGGCATTCGACAGGATGGACCATGGGTATCTCCTGGGAACTCTGCAAGCGTTCGGCTTCGGACCCCGGTTTGTGGGCTTTCTCCAGGTGCTGTACGCCTCCATGGAGTGTCTGGTCAGGCTCAACTGGACCCTGACCAAGTCGGTCAGCTTCGGGTGGGGAGTATGGCAGGGGTGCCCCCTCTCAGGCTAGCTGTACAGTCTGGTGATCGAGCCCTTCCTCTGTCTCTTCTGCCAGTGGCTGATGGAGTTGGTGCTGCGAGAGCCGGAGCTATGGCTGGTCCTGTCGGCATACGCCAATGACATGCTCCTCATAGTTCCTGACCCGGGTGACTTGGTGTGGATGGAGGCTTGCCAGGCTGTCTACTCAGCAGCTTCCTCCGCCTGGGTCAACTGGGTCAAGAGCTCTGGCCTGGTGGTTGGGAATGGGTGGCAGGCGAGATCCCTCCTACCAATGCTTCAGGTCATCCAGTACAGCGTGGGTCTGCTGCTCTATCTCAGCATTTACCTTTCTGCCATGCATCTGTCTCTGCTGGAGAACTGGCAAGGTTTAGAGGGCAGGGTGGCAGAGCAGCTTCGGAGATTGACAAGACTACTCTGGTGCCTCTCCCACCAGCTCAACACCCTGGTCCCAGCCCCGGGTTTCCTGGCCAACCTCCAGACATTGGTTCTGGAGTTCTTCTGGCCCGGACTACACTATGTCTCTTCAGGGGTCCTCCATCTGCCCCTGGAGGAGAGAAGGCAGGGCCTGAAGTGTCTGCACACTCAGAGGCTGCAGAGGCTCCTTTATGGTGCAGGTAGTCCAGCATGCCTTCCTGCACCGCTTCCAAGGGCTCTGATATGAGCAGCAGCTCATTTATCTCCATTCAAGAGGTCTTCTGTGAGACCTCTCTGGGCTGCTGGTCTTCTACCAGGACCTCCTTCGGCATCAGGTCCATGGCGGCCACCAAGGGGGTGGATCTTCTTGTGGAGCCCCTGCTACACAACCCCCAGCTCCGTGTGTAGGTGGCAGAGTCCCCCTCGCTGCACAGAGGTTGGTCCTGGCAAAAGACACCAGAGTCGGAGACCTCCTGGACTATGACTAGGGAGACTGGCTGGATCTCCTGATGCTCACTCAGCGCATGGGACTCTCCAGGCCTCATACTCCACAGCGTGTACTTCAGGAGGTGAAGCCCACTTTACCACCCTCTGCTCAGGTTTTCCTCGACCGGCTCCTGCAAGAGAGCACACCCTGCCCACCCTCTACCCCAGGCCCTCCGGACCTTTTCAGTGGGTCCCTGTCCCGTGGACCCACCTGGCCCTCCCGCCCCTTCTCCGTGAGCCGGCTGTATTACTTGCAGCTGGTTCGTTTCCAGATCACACTGAGGAAACATCTATACATGCTTGTGCTTCACCCCCTTCACATCCTCACCCTTGCATCCCGGCCTGACATGAAGTGGTGGGACCTTCTGCCACCTCTGGAGGGTGAGGAGCCCCAGTGGGCCAGTCTGTATTCCACCCTGGTCCTGAGACCCGCCAGGGATATTAGTTGGCGGCTCCTTCACAGAGCCATAAGCACAGGCATGTACTTGGTGAGGTTCACCCCCGTTTCGGATGCCTGCCCCTTCTGTGACGTGAGGGAAACCCTGGTGCATGTGTACCTGGAGTGCACCAGGTTGCGGCTCCTCTTGAACATCATGTTACATTTTTGGTTCTACTTTTCCCCTCATCTTCTTATCTATGCACTCCCTATCCATGGCTCCACAAAGTTGTGGGACCTCCTTGTCAACATCCTCCTAGCCCTGGCCAAGATGGCCATCTATAAAAACTGGGAGAGGAGGTTGGCTGATGGGGGTTTCCTGCGACTGTGGGGCCTATTTCCAATCTTCCGTCCTCTCATGCATCCGGACGAAGTTCCTCTGGGTATCTGCTGGCTCCCTTGACACCTTCGAGGAGCAGTGGGTGCTGTCTGGGGTTCTCTGCTCGGTGTCCCCATCAGGTTCCCTTTGTTTAGCCCTATGACCTCACTCCTGTCCCTGTTTTATCTTTAGTTGTCCCCCATAATTATTTGGAATCCTGGACCTGTGGATCCTCCCTTTAGGCTGGGGGGAGGTCCTTTAGTAGTTGGCGGGCTTCTGCCCACCTACTTCCTGGATCCCAATAGGATCACTCTCCTGTAGTCATCTGGTCTGACCCTGTCACTATATATAATATATATATACACACACCAAAAACTCATTGGACAACAGCATTTTGCTTTATTTCTTTTCCAACTGATGTCTGGATAAAGTCCCCCATTACTACCAGGCCTGGGGTTTTGGATATTTCTCTTTGTTCTAGAAATGCTTCATCCACCTCATCCTGATTTGGTCTCTATCCACCTCATCCTGATTTGTCCCCCACAAGGACATCAGCTCTGTTTTTTTTACCCCTTTTATCTATATCTAGAGACTTTCAACTGGGCTGACTATCTCCTCCTTCTGGACCTCAGAACAAGTGTATATGTTTTTAATATCATGCAACCCTTCCTCCTCTCTCCTTTTTACCCTGCCCGTTCTTTATAGCCCTCTGTACCAATATTCCACTGATGAGGCTTGTCCTACCAAGTCAACTGTGGTGCTATTTAAGTCATAAAATACTTATGTACTAATGCTTCCAGGTCTTTGTTTTTCCTCATAATCCTATTTGTGTATAGACAATTAAGATGTTGGACAGGTCCCCCATGGATTTCCCTTGTGTTGCTCTTATAACCTTATTGTGATTTTGCCCTCAACATCTAGTACTCTGTTAAGGTTGCTTTTTTATGGCAACCTGTGGGTTTTTATCATCTGCCCACTTTGAACATTAGAGCAACAAAATAGATGAGTAATATCTTTTAGAATCATAGACTATCAGAGGTGGAAGGGACCTCAGGAAGTCATCTAGTCCTACCCCCTCAAAGCTATTGGTCCAACTTCTGTTGGTGAGAGACAAACTTATTCATCTGTATCCATGAGTTCACAATGATTTCCAATGTGCAGCTCCCACATCAGGCTAAACAAGGTTATACTCGCGTGAAATGTCAGCATGCAGAGGATTCCTAATTTAGGGATATAATCTCTTCTCCCTACAGGCATCTATCTTTCATTAACAACTCCTTTGCTACTGTGTTGCTCTGATACTTCTGTTCTGCAGCAGAACTTGAGTGCATTCCTCTGAAGCATCAGTGCTTCAAAACAAAGCCCCGTAACTGGTAGATGGGACATTACTTGATGAGGTGAATTATGCACCCTGTGTAGCACCCCACTGCTCAATGGAGAAGACCTGAATGTATTAGGAGAATAGTTCTCTTAGTGTCCAGTACCTGCTCCAATGCTGTTTTATTTATTTTTGTGGAGTTATATAACAGTGAAATCCTCACTTTTTAATAAGGAAATAATAAAGCATGTGTTAAATGTATCCACTAGCTAATCATACATTTGGAGTGTTAAAGATTAAAGGCAATAGGAGAAACTCATTTTAATTTTTCAGCTCTCATTTTCCCCTCTCATCTATCTCCCAGCCAGTCAGTGTGTTAACCCACTGCTCATTTTAAATCTTATTATTTCTGTTTATTTTGAGGGCAATGCTTCTTATTGTCAGTTTGTTTTCCTAATCTGTTTATTACAACAGTTCCAGCTTTTCTTCATAATCTTTTTACTTTCTTTACCTCTGATGTTTTAAAATGGGGAATGCTGCCCTCTTCTCCCTCCTCCCCCACAACAGCTTTAAATGAATTCTTTAATCATACAAGTAGTCATATTTCTGAGTGCTACTCTCACTTTCTCAGCTGGCCTTCTCTGACATGGCACCTCCTCTTGCTCATTCCTTTCAAGTTTCTTATAAACGAACTAGAAAGCTTAAAAAAGTAATGAATGAATTTAACATGTATTCAATCAGACTATTAAAATACAGCTTTCATATAGGATTCAAGCATATCAGAGAGACACACTTAGGCTGTTTACACGATGATATAGGGGTGCAATTTCCATCTCAGGGCCTACACTTCCAGCCAAATAATTTCTCATTGGCTTTGCAAAATAAATCTTTTCTTTTAAAATCTGTTACTCTAGGCGTATTGATTTACTTTGGGCTGTCAAGTGATTGCAATTAATCACAATTAATTTTTTAAATGTTAAACTAACAATATCATTTATTTAAATATTTTTGGATGTTTTCTACATTTTTGAAACGTATTGATTTCAATTACAACACAGAATACAAAGTGTACAGTGCTCACTTTATTTTTGATAAGTATTTGCACTGTAAAAAAGAAATAGTATTTTTCAATTCACCTAATACAAGTACTATAGGGCAATCTCTTTACCATGAAAGCTGAGCTTACACGTGTAGAATTATGTACAGAAAATAACTGCATTCAAAAATAAAACAAAGTCCACGCAGTCTTACTTCTTGTTCAGCCAGTCACTCTGAAAAACAAGTTTGTTGACATTTGCAGGATATAATGCTGCCCACTTCTTGATTGTAATGTCACCTGAAAATGAGAACAGGCATTCTCATGGCACTGTTGTAGCTGGCATCACAAGATATTTATGTAGGAGATGCGCTAAAGATTCATATGTCCCTTCATGCTTCAACCACCATTCCAGCGGACAAACATCCATGCTGATGATGGGTTCTGATCAATAACAAGCCAAAGCGGTGTGGACTGACACGTGTTCATTTTCATTATCTGAGTCAGATGCTCTGAACAGAAGGATGATTTTCTTTTTTTTGGTGGTTCAGGTTCTGAAGTTTTCCCATTGGAGTGTTGCTCTTTTATGACTTTTGAAAGCATGCTTCACAACTCGCCCTCTCAGATTTTGGAAGGCTGTAGCTATCTTTTGAAATGTCACTTTGCATTTTATCAAATCTGAAGTGAAAGAAGGTACCAAAGTGTTCTTAAAATGAACAACATCTGCTGGGTCATCATCCGTGATGGCTATAACATAAAATATATGGAAGAATTGGATAAAATAGAGCAGGGGACATACAATTCTCCCCCAAGGAGATCAGTCACAAATTAATACATTATTCTTTTAACAAGCGTCATCAGCAGGGAAGCATGTCCTCTGGAATGGTGGCCGAAGCATGAAGGGGCATACGAATGTTTACCATATCTGGCAGGGAAATACCTTGCAATGCAGGCTACAAAAGGGCCATGCAAATGCCTGTTCACACTTTCTGTTGACATTGTAAATAAGAAGAGGGCAGCATTATCTCCTTTAAATGTAAACAAACTTGTTTGTCTTTGCGATTGGCTGAACAAGAAGTAGGAGGAATGAGTAGACTTGTAGGCTCTGAATTTTTACATTGTTTTGTTTTTGAGTGTAGTTATATAACTAAAGTCTATATGTGTAAGTTGCATTTTCACGACACAGATTGCACTACAGTACTTGTATGAGGTGAATTGAAAAATACTATTTTTTTCTTTCACAGTACAAATATTTGTAATCAAGAATATATACTTTGATTTCAATTATAACACAGAATACAATATAAAAATGTAGAACATCCAAAATATTTAATTTCAATTAGTATTTGATTAACAGTGCGATTAATCACGATTAATTTTTAATAGCGATTAATTTGAGTTAATCAGTTGAGTTAACTACGATTAATCGACAGTCCTAATTTTACTTAAACTATATCTCTATTAAAGTTTTATAAAACTATTTTATTTTAGACAAAGTTGTTTGTTTTAGAGTTGGCCACAAGAATGTGTTTCAGATTAAAGCAATTTCGGAGACATCACATGAATAGTTATTGTCTTTCAAACTTCAGAATGGATGAGTCTTGTGTATCATAGGAATACATTTTCTTATATTGTTGTGCACACACTTAGACAGTAGGATTGCTTTCCCAGTCAAGTTGACATATTATTCCTTAAGGGCCATTTGTTCAATAAAAGAAAATCCTAGCTCATCATTGGCTGAAAACAAGCATGTGATAGCAGTAAGTTCTATTATTTACCTCCTCTTCAGAGGTCAATAATATTGAAGAGAGACAAAGTAGGTGAGAAAATATCTTGTATTGGACCAACTTCTGTTGATGGAAGGTACAAGCTACATCATCTACCTTGTCTCTCACATTCTGACCAATACAGCTACAACAATACAACAGACAACAATATTGAAGTAAGGAAAATCTTTAATCAATCATCTCACTTGTGCATAGAAATGCAATCTAATTGTCAGCAGCTGAACAAAAGCAAAAATGTAATTTACTTTTCAGAAGGTGAATAATTTTTCTCTGATCTCAAACCAGGTTAAAATCAAAAAGAAAAGGAGTACTTGTGGCACCATAGAGACTAACAAATTTATTTGAGCATAAGCTTTCGTGAGCTACAGCTCACTTCATCGGATGCATCCGATGAAGTGAGCTGTAGCTCACGAAAGCTTATGCTCAAATAAATTTGTTAGTCTCTAAGGTGCCACAAGTACTCCTTTTCTTTTTTTGCTAATACAGACTAACACGGCTGTTACTCTGAAACAGGTTAAAATCATTACATTTCTAAGTCCATGGTCATAACTGATTTAAAAAATGCATATATTGATTTCTTGGTGTGGTGAACATTAAGATTCATGGTAAATAGTTACTGAGGCAAACTTAAGGTCACTATTTCTAGTAAAGGACAATACATTTTGAAGTTCATCTCAACAGAGTCAATATCTGATTATTCCTACTGTAATTAAAGTGTGCCCCCATGCTCTAGAGACTTCCCCACACAGGACAATTTTCCTAAGATGCACTCTTGACGGTTGCAAGTGCTCCACACTTCTCAGGGTCAGACCCCAGTCCTAATATTTTTACTTGCATACTTAGTTCTATTCATCCAAGAGTTTAATGGGATTAAATTGAACAAGTAACAATTTCAGCATTAAGTTCTTCAAAAGAGAAATGTCAGCCTCTTCTACACTGTGTAATGACTGAACTAGAGACACCACAGCTGAAATTTGATGCAAACCTACTGGACATGATTAAGTAAAGTCTGGACCATCCTCATTGGGAAGAAGCCCATCAACTTGAAATGTATGAGATATAGGTGGGATAAAGCTGTATAGCATATGAAGGCAAGGATGAATGTGACTGTCATGGCAAGGGATGTGAAAACCAATGATGGGGATTCAACAAACAGAGCACTTGGTCAGAGCAAGGACACAAAAAATCCTGACTGGGACAAAGATGTATGTAACTTACATGAGTACTATATATCAGCACTATTTATTTGGAGGGGGAAGGGGATATTCAGAGCCTTCTCCTTCTGTGTAAACAGCCAAGCAAACATCTCCATCTCCAGAGTGCACTGGGAGCTATATAGGCTACAACTGCAGGACACACATCACTTTCTCCTGTGGGTAAGTGACACTGGAAGCATGATATGTTTAGCTTGCCAGCTTGTTAGTGTGTATGCTTCTAGCAACAGCAAGAGCTACAAAGGCAATTAGAGAGCAGTAACATTCCCCTCGCTGCATCTGCCTGTGAGATACCGTACCCTACCGTAACCAAATAAATGCCTCTTATGCCAGATATGTAGCTGGCCAGCATGCTACTTGAGTATTTATTTCTAAGGATAGAATTTCTCCCTTAATTACTTTGTGGAGTAAATTTTCAGACATGCAAAATTAAATTTTAAAATGTGACAGTTATAAAGCACTGAAATATGATCACACAATAAGACTGCAGTACTAACTGAACATTCCTGACCATAAAGCTTTGCACATAAAAGCCACTTTGTGCTGTAAAACTAATTGTTCTTCAGCTGCACCAATGCCTCTGATAGAATCGTTTTAAATGTTGCTTTGAGTTAGTACAGCATGGACTGTGCTAACAGAATGAGCAGCAATTCAATATTTTGTTTTCTCCTTGTTGATCAGTGTGTGGCCCCATACCTGATTTACTGCACACTATTCAAACCCTGCTCTGAAGACAAAATCATTAATTTCCTCATGGGCTTTTCTACGATGCTCATTGCTATAATGAATTTATTTTCACAACACCCCTGTGAGATGCAAAGGTGCTATCATCCCCAAGACACAGTGAGATTAAATCCAAAAGTGTCCACTAATTTTGGGTGCCAATTTGAGACAACTAAGATCTCATTTTTAAGAACTACTTATTATATAGCACTTTATATGTTCAAAAAGCATAGCACCTACTGACTTCAGTTGCAGCTCTGAGTGTTCAAAACTTCCACAAATCAGACCCCAGCATCTCACATCAGGCAACCAGAAAATGATGAAAACGCACTTGGTAGCAACCTATGAAAAGATTGGTTTCAGTCATTTAATGAGTATCACATAGGATCTCTGTGGTAGAATCAGAGATTGATGCCCTAGTAAACTGGATTCTTTCAACTGCCTTTACAGTGAGCCCATTCTTTCTCTTACTGCAATCCATTGCCTCACTAATTCCACACCTTTCCAGGGGGAGACAGTGTGATGTAGTAGATAGTGCTCTGAATTGGGAGGTTCTCCAGAACTGAGGTTCTGGCTACATTTTTCCCCACACCTTCTGATCCTGGTACATCCCACCTACAGCCCCACAAAATTGCAAAAACTCCTCATCACCTTTCTCCTGGAGCTGGCCAAGAAAGCCATCCATCATACCAGGAGGAGGAAGTTGGATGGGGACTGTGACTGCAGAGCCTATTTCCATTCCCTTGTTCAGTCACTGTCCTCTGGGCAATGTCCACTGACTCCTTGGATGAGCAGTGGGCACTGTTGAGGGCTCTCTGCTTAATGTCCCCTTCCTGTTACCTGATTTTCATGCTATGACCTTCACTCTTGTCCCTGTTTTATTAATTTATTGTCCCCAGTATTCAGTATTTCCTTTAAAACTGTTGGCAAGGGTCCCTGGCTTATGCAATTTGTTGTGTTAGTCCTGATGGGCTGACAGCTTGTTTGTTAGCAGGTGCATACAGTCATTGGCACACTTTACAAGGAACCAGTTGTGAAGATTCCCACACGGAAACATTTGAAACTCAAGAAAAACAGCCCTGGAAAGTATTTGTGTATCTGCTTTAGGAGCTTATGTCATGGTAATGTGCAGACAGCTTCCTTTGTGATTTATTCTAGATGAATGAGAGCCAGAGAGCCACCAAGTCAGGATTAAACAAAGACATCAGTTAGGTTACAATCTGAACCCCATCTATCTTGAAGCCTTCAATGAAAGAGCAGTTTCAATGACACAACTAAACACTGAGAACATCCAGAGTCCACCCAGCTGTAATAAGCAACCAAGAGGACCCAAAAGAGAAGGAAGCAAGGCAAACTGGATGAACATATGCCTCAGAAAGTGATAGGTAGCAGAGCGAGGTCAACAAGCAAGGACGCAACCTGTATCCTGGGACCCACTGTAAATACATTAATAAAGAAATTTCAGAAATAGTTTATCCCACTGATTGAACTGCTTATGTGACATGAGTTTCCATGTCTAATAGCTTCAGTCACTTTCCTCTTCTTTGCCAAAGCTTGTTATAAGAAATCAGTTTGAATACTCTGAATATAAATTTGGTCCCTTTTGAAAATTTGCAGTGTCTTTCCATTTTTATTTTCTTTGCCTTAAATAAGTATAACAAGTGGGAGAGTCAATAAGTGGGAATGGTGAAAATCCAGTGACATTTCCCCTTTGTGTATTCTGTGATGCAAAGTTGAAACAGTCAGTTAAATGCATTTGAGGGCTTGACAGTATTGTGTATTGAGAAATCAAAAAGCACCAACTGCTATTTCCTTAAAAATGTTTAACTTATTTAAATTTATAAAACTAAGCAAAAAACAAAATGAGAGTTACATAGCTACATATTATATAGCTACATACAAAATATATGGTGTGAAATTAAAACAATTTCTGCCCAGACGAGGTAACATACCTAATAAAAGAAATGTTTAAAAGGCTCTGTATTCATAAGACAATTGCTCAAGAAATAGTCTGTTCACACTGCTGAGGAAAAAATAAATAAATAAGGGATTGATTATAAAATTACACAACAGAGTCAAGAATCTGATCTTTCAACTGCACCTCCATGGGGTTTTGACAGGGTTATACATGCACTCAGGGGCAACTGCTCTGGTGAGGGATGTTTCATATCATTCTGATGTAATGAGTCCTTCTGGGTACTTCCCCCTGTACTCATTCTGGAGAAACAGGGCAAACAAACAACTCAGCAAAAGAGAAAAATATACAGATAGGCCAATTTGCTGGCTAGGACTTTCTTCCCTAGAGAGGCCATAGTCTGGTTACAATGTGTCTCAAAATCCATTGATTGTCCAGCAAAAATTATAGGATTCAATCCTCTGTAATCTCAGAGAAGCGTGCTTTTTTGTTTGTTTGTTTTGTAACACAAGGGCATAGGCCTCTTCCTGGGAGATGGGAATCTCAGTCAGCACTCTTCTTCCTTCCCAGAGCTGTCCTCTACTGAATGGAGTTTCCTTCTTTTAAATTCCTCCTCCATTCCTATCATGGCATGGAGGTGCAGCAGGGCTGCTCTACTTCAGTCCTGAGCAGCTCCTTTACCCCTTTCAGGCTGGTGCAGTATTTATAAAGCCCTTCACATGCACAGGGAAGGTTGGAGAATAATGGATGTATTTGTTAAACGTAACTGCCATCCATTGCTTGCAAAGTTTAGGTTTGTTTATACAACCATCTGCCTTCTGAGATGAGAAGAGCTGCTTATTTTGTGCATACTCCTGTGGTTTGGCATTCTCTATAATGGAGACACAGCTAGAAGTTGATACTGCATATACTTGAGATGATAGTAAGAATATTGACCTTAGGTCTCTGGGCTTTTGGGAAATGGAGTTGAGTAACTGGATGGCTATTTTGTGGCAGAAATTATAGTTTGGGTTTAATTAAATTAAAGAATACATTTTTTTGAAACAATTTGTCTATTGAAGGATTGTGGCGAGATCTTGATCTGTTGGGACTTCTGAAAATTAGTTTTGTTTTGGTTTGCTCTTGATGGAGAGGAAAATGATAATTGTTTTAGGCAGGGGGTTATATATAATCAGGGCTCCATGTCTGTCATGGAGGTCACAGAAGTCACGGATTCCGTGACTTTCTGCGATCTCTGTGACTTCTGCAGGGGCCAGCGTGGCTGACCCCAGGGCCTCCCAAGCAGCTGGTCCTTGGGACAGCCACACCAGCTGCTGCTCGAGTGGCCTCAGGTGGCCAGCTGGTGCAGTCGCAGTCTGCTGCCCGGGCAGCTGGTGCTGCTGGCCAAAGGTGCCCTCCTTTCCTTCCCCACCCCAACTTAATCACAGGTATTTTTAGTATAAATCAAGGACAGGCTGTGAATTTTTGTTTATTGCCCATGACCTGTGAGTTTTACTAAAAATACCCCTGACTAACTTGTAGCCTTATGTATAATCTCCTTGTGTGAAGGAGCCAAAGAAGCCTCTTTGACCTGACTTTAGGCTTTACTAGATGTAAGCTGAGATAGAGCCTGCTCTAGCAATAACTTCTACCCAGAAGTTCTAATGCTTATATGTGCTGTTATTTAGGATATAGCTCCTCAAAATAAAAGGTACCTTAATATACTGTGGGAGTCTTTAATGAGGACATCCCAGCCATGCAGTTTGTTCTTGCATTCTTCAGATATCACAATGACAGGTGCTGCATAAGATCTATAGTTATGATTGAGTTCTTATATATTCCACTCAGTTGGTAGTTCTACTCAGTTGACTTTTTAAAGGCAGAATGTAAAGTTAAAGAAGCAATGCCTGATTTTTATTTATGATGGAAATGTTTGGACTGTCAACTTTAAACATAGTTAAATGTTTGCTTAGTTCTAGTGACTGAACTGACTTTTTAATGGCAAGTAGCACCTTTGCAGAAAAAGGAGATATTTAAACAGCAATGTTTGGCAGAGGCTATACAAGTTATTCAGTGACTATTAAGTCACACACTTCTTGTATGTAACCAACGAGAAATGAAAGCAATTCACAGACAAAACACAGTATTGTACTTCAGAAGCTATTTTTATTCACTACTTCACAGAAAACATTATGAGGCAGTTGAACTATAAGTTGTGTTTCATTTGGAGCTTTTCCTACTTTAATCAGCATTAGCCTTCAAAATACATTTCCAGGCTTATTTTAATTTTAGCATTTGACACCAATGATCATTTTTTTTCGAAAGAATGAATTAGCTCATAATAAAATATGCATATTAGACAATTTATGCTAAGTGATTGCAGGAAAAGAGGAAAATTACTTTGATAGTGGATTATACTGAGCAATAAAATAATGCACTCATTGCTGTCCCGAGTCAATGCATTTTATTTAAAAATGGATTGTTATGATAAACATCTACCCTGCCAATCATCTACAGGGTAGCATGTGCAGCTAACAGATCTGTAAATGCATTGTTTAATTTTAATTAGCTACATCAAGTTCCTTTACAGTATTATCCAGATTATAAAAAAAAAAGAGGAAGAAAGGGAAGAAGTAGTTATGCGTAATATGAGAAGTGAAATATCCATAACATTTATGGCAAAACCAAGAAAATGATAGACAGAGCTCAGCTTTGTAATTATGTCTCATTTCCTGTAATAGTGAATTTTTATTCTTTAAGGACCTGATCCTGGCAGGTGCCGAGTGCCGTGCACTTTCATTGACTTCAATGAGAATAAGGGATGCTGAACACATTACAGGAAGTGCTTGGCATGTTGCAGGATTGGGCCCTAAATCGCTTTCATTTGGACTCTGAAATACATAATTGTCAAATCTACATATTGCATATAGAATCATAGGACTGGAAGGGACCTCAAAAGATCTTCTAGTCCAGTCCCCTACACTCAAGGCAAGACTAAGTAATAAGTAGACCATTCCTGATAAGTGTTTGTCTAACCAGCTCTTAAAAGTCTCCAATCTCCACAACCTCCCTGGGCAATTTACTCCAGTACTTAACTACCCTGGCAATTAGGAAGGGTTTACTAATGTCCAACCTAAACCTCCCTTGCTTCAATTTAAGGTCATTGTTTCTTGTCCTATCCTCAGAGGTTAACAAGAACAATTTTTCTCCCTTTCCTCTTTTTAACAACCTTTTTCGTATTTGAGAACCATTCTGTTCCCCCCTCAGTCTTCTCTTCTCCAGACTAAACAAACCTAATTTTTCAATCTTCCCTCAAAGGTCATGTTTTCTAGACCTTTAATTATTTTTCTTGCTCTCCTCTGGACTTTCTCCTCATCTTTCCTGAAATGTGGTGCCCAAAACTGGACACAATACTCCAGTTAAGGCCTAATCAGCGCAAAATAGAGCAGAAGAATTATTTCCCATCTCTTGCTTACAGAACTCCTGCTTATACATCCCAGAATTATGTTTGCTTTTTTTTTCTTTTTGCGCAACACAGTGTTACACTGTTGACTATTTAGCTTGTGATCCACTATGACTCTGAGATCCCTTTCTTCAGTACTCCTTCCTAGGCAGTCATTTTCTATTTTGTATATGTTCAACTGATTGTTCCTTCTTAAGTGAAGTACTTTGCTATTTTCCTTATTGAATTTCATCAGATCATTTCTCCAGTTTGTCCAGATGATTTTGAATTTTAAACCTACCCTCCAATGCACTTGCAACTCCTGCCATTGTCCGCAAATTGTATAAGCGTACTCTCATGTGAAACCCAGGAAATCAAATACACAGAAATTTTATATTTTACAGTTGCAACACATTTATCCCTTATGCAAATTAGTCTTAAAGTAAGCACCACCAAAGCAGAATATTTATGTTTTCTCCCCCACCCTCCCCGGGTTAGGACTCTGATTCTAGGTGAAGAAAGATAAATTCCTTACTCCTACATTTACCAGAACCAACCAACCAACAACACATTGACATGAACTAAAGCAGAAAGGAGGTAAAACTTAAGTAAGAGTACTGCTGTGTGTGGGGTAAAATCACTGAAGCTGGTGGACATAATTACAGCCCTAGATAGTTGTAAAACCACTGAGCTCCTTTCACTGCCCAAAACACAAAACACCTGTGTGTGAGGGGTTTTGCTGGGTCTTGTTTTAATAGGAGTAAGGGTGTGAGAGAGAGAGAAACGGAAACTAGGAGAAACACCACAGAAAATAGAGAAGGAACAGAAAGCTACACACAGCCTGAAGAAACATAGCCATGAGAAAAGCATAGAGCACGCACTTTTAGGCTGAGATTTGACTGAAAGGGGCTTAGAGCTGTGAGCAAAGAAACTCTTTCCTTTTTAATTCCTCTTGTGTTTGGGAAGCAAGTTCTTTGTAAATAAACAGGACTCAATGCAATCAAATAAATGCCTGACTCCATCTTCAATTTCTCCTTCTAATGGAAAGATCCCATAGTACCCTGAAGTTTGGATAACCACTCAGGTTAAAACTGGTATCAGAATTTTTTCCTTTTTCACATGGGCGCTGGGAGGATTCATCCATAAATACTTGGGAGACACTGAAGAACTAAGCTGATGCAGGATGTGCACTGAGAGATAACATTGAAACCTGACTGCTTTTTCCATTGGTTTCTAGACAGAATGAGTATCTCTGCATTCTAATGGATCCCACTTTGTGAAAAACAGCAGCCTCAATGAAGTAAACACAGAAAGATTTAATGTACTAGAGACTTTTACTCTAGACTCCTGACCAAACAGTTAAACAACCAAAGGAAAATTTGTTCTCCAGAGAATCCTTCCCAGTTTTACACTGAGTCTACTACATAATGGTATAGGCTCTGGGAGTTTATGGCTTGATTCTGCAAGGTGCTGAATATGCCCAGCTCCAATTGATTTCAAAGGGAACCCATGACATGCAGCATCTATCAGATGGCACGCAGCACCTCACAGGATCAGGCCCTTAGTCAGAGTTGTGTGTATTGCTCCGATTGAATTGGCTGGCAAAAGACTCATTCATTTCAATGGCAACAGAATACAGCATGCAGCACAGATATAAATCAATAAAGGTCATAGTTCTTCCTCTCCTGATGGAATCTTACTGCTTTGACACTCAGCTGCATGCAGCATGAGATAGAAAAAAGGTTTCCTAACCCCAAAGAGAGTTGTTTATTTATTGACCCACTGCATCTGAGATTGACTTCTTTAAAATAGACAATTAAGGGACTGATCATTCAGCCAGGTGTAGAAAATTAAGAGAAGTGTAATTCAAAAAGGTAGCTGATCATATTGTAGCAGCTGTCAAAATATTTTATTATGACACATTATAGCAACTATATGGTAATAATTTTAATCTCAAGAGTTGTTAAACATTCCTTAAAACTTCAGGAAGTGATGGCCGGAAATATAAAAACAGAGTTGTAGGTGAGTGTCTCTATAGACGGATTCTTTTGAGATTCATTTCTGGGTTGCTCCAAACTCCCAATGAGTGCAATGGGAACGTCAATTGGTGAAATGACACAGCAGGAAAAACACCCCTGCTAAGCTCTGTAAAGGTTAGCGTTTAGTACCACAAAGTACAAAACTTAGCAGAATTTGGAACGAAGCAGAAACACCCCAACTTAGATTTCATTAAAGACTTATGATTCCTGAGTACCTAATTTCCCAAAGGTATTCTCCCTTCTCTCTCTTTCAAACCCTCAAAATGCCAGACAACTGAACTACATGTTGCTGAACATTTACATGTCATTTTTAGATCATGTTATGGACATTGGGAGATCTCTGTATGTTTGTTGCATTCTAGGATGCAATGCAAAACAAAGATAAAATGCTTTCTAGTAACTAAAATTAGTAGGTAAAATCTTCACATTTCCATCAAGTTGGCTGACCAAACTCCTGGGTCAGGGGTTGCCTTCTAGGTGAAAGATAATTTAGGATTCTGCACCCCTTTCTTCTTTTACTCAATCCACTGAATATTTGAAATGGATTCTTCTGAAGGATACCTCCAGATAAAAGTATATTTTCATGTTGTCCACCTCACAGCTGGAGTCTGTCTTGAAGGAAGCATCCTGGTGCTTCTTCCACCACTTGGAGTTGTCTGCTAAAATTCATATTATAGTTCCTGCCCCCTCTGGTACAATTGAATGAACATTAGACATGTGATTGTCAATCTCCTCCCCTGCCATAACGGTGTCAGGTTTACCTCCACCCATTGTTAGGTCTGTTTATGAAATATGTAACTACATTATCATGGTCTTTCAAAGTACTTTGAAAGTAATTCCCGGGGGGGGGGAACTACATTCCTTTTTGTAAGGTGGGGTAACTACAGCTTACACATTTTAAGCAAACACATTTTAAGAATTATAATTTCAGTTTATGTCCACAACTTTGCATCAGTTGCTTGCATCTATGTTACACAATATTAATAACCAGTGAATCATGAGCTTTTTATTGCCACCTTCCATGTCAATTATCAGATACATTTTACATTATTAAAGAGTTTGGTAGACTTGAACTGGTTAAGCCATTTGCAATTCATTACCAGACATCTGGGTGTCCCTTTCTCTAGGGCTGTTCATAATGTTACAATGTTATTCTAGAAAAACATTTTTAGATCAGTATGAACCATTTAGTTATCTTAATGTTGCTTTAATTTTTTATTTACCTACATTTATTGAAGTAAATATTTATGGCATGTGCAGTTTGTTGAAAAAAATAGTATAGTGTAGTTTACACATGGGCATCTAAAATACCACAGTGTGTACAACATTTGCATTTAATTACAGAGTCAATGCATTTTGGATAAAAACATTATTTATTTTACTGACAGTGACAATAAATTGCTGCTCCAAAAAAGTCTAACCAGTGTACTTCACTATTACCTGTGCAGTATTTCGATTCATCAGTTTCATCTTCCATTTGGTATGAAAAAAGAATACACAAACTAGGGAATATGCAATAATATTTCAGTTCATCCACAAGTTTAGGAAGGAACTAACAGGACAGAGGCTGCCCCTCACCCCCCGCTAACTGAACCATAAGGCCAGGTTCACGTTAAGAGGGTTTGCCCCCACCTAGTTTTAACAAGTGAAAAGAACTCCCATTTGCTATGTATCTCATTAAAAAATCAAGGTTTACTTGCAATGATAATTATAGAATATGTGTTTTTAATATAAAATTAGCACTTCATTCTATGAGTATATGTACCAATTTTTAGGGCAAAATGAAGGAATTATAAATTTACTACATTCTAGTCTCGGGCTCTGATAGGGTGGAAACTAATCCTAACAATTGCAGTACTTAAAGTTGCTGAACCAGGTCTCTGAGGGACTGCCAGGAAGAATGAATTTCAGAGGCAGTGCTGCAACAACAATGTTCAGTAAGGGGGTGGGAGGATAATGATTAACTTAAAGATCATTATAGTTTAAAAATAGTAAAGTTGAGATTTAGTTTTTGCCTTCTGGTTTGTGAGCTTTTAGGGGTCATGTTTCAAGCTTTTCTCCACAATCACCTGCTTCAAGTACAAGGTCCATTTCTTGTACTTGAAAATGTACTTGTACATTTTGCCTCTGTTTTCACTAACAAGGTCAGCTCCCAGACTGCTGTGCTGGGCATCACAAAATGGGGAAGAGATGGCCAGCCCTCTGTAGAGATAGAGGTGGTTAGGGACTATTTAGAAAAGCTGGACGTGCACAAGTCCATGGGGCCGGACGAATTGCATCCGAGAGTGCTGAAGGAATTGGCGGCTGTGATTGCAGAGCCCTTGGCCATTATCTTTGAAAACTCGTGGCGAACGGGGGAAGTCCCGGATGACTGGAAAAAGGCTAATGTAGTGCCCATCTTTAAAAAAGGGAAGAAGGAGGATCCTGGGAACTACAGGCCAGTCAGCCTCACCTCAGTCCCTGGAAAAATCATGGAGCAGGTCCTCAAAGAATCAATCCTGAAGCACTTAGAGGAGAGGAAAGTGATCAGGAACAGTCAGCATGGATTCACCAAGGGAAGGTCATGCCTGACTAATCTAATCGCCTTTTATGATGAGATTACTGGTTCTGTGGATGAAGGGAAAGCAGTGGATGTATTGTTTCTTGACTTTAGCAAAGCTTTTGACACGGTCTCCCACAGCATTCTTGTCAGCAAGTTAAGGAAGTATGGGCCGGATGAATGCACTATAAGGTGGGTAGAAAGCTGGCTAGATTGTCGGGCTCAACGGGTAGTGATCAATGGCTCCATGTCTAGTTGGCAGCCGGTGTCAAGTGGAGTGCCCCAGGGGTCGGTCCTGGGGCCCGTTTTGTTCAATATCTTCATAAATGATCTGGAGGATGGTGTGGATTGCACTCTCAGCAAATTTGCGGATGATACTAAACTGGGAGGAGTGGTAGATACGCTGGAGGGGAGGGATAGGATACAGAAGGACCTAGACAAATTGGAGGATTGGGCCAAAAGAAATCTAATGAGGTTCAATAAGGATAAGTGCAGGGTCCTGCACTTAGGATGGAAGAATCCAATGCACCGCTACAGACTAGGGACCGAATGGCTCGGCAGCAGTTCTGCGGAAAAGGACCTAGGGGTGACAGTGGACGAGAAGCTGGATATGAGTCAGCAGTGTGCCCTTGTTGCCAAGAAGGCCAATGGCATTTTGGGATGTATAAGTAGGGGCATAGCGAGCAGATCGAGGGACGTGATCGTTCCCCTCTATTCGACACTGGTGAGGCCTCATCTGGAGTACTGTGTCCAGTTTTGGGCCCCACACTACAAGAAGGATGTGGATAAATTGGAAAGAGTACAGCGAAGGGCAACAAAAATGATTAGGGGTCTAGAGCACATGACTTATGAGGAGAGGCTGAGGGAGCTGGGATTGTTTAGTCTGCAGAAGAGAAGAATGAGGGGGGATTTGATAGCTGCTTTCAACTACCTGAAAGGGGGTTTCAAAGAGGATGGCTCTAGACTGTTCTCAATGGTAGCAGATGACAGAACGAGGAGTAATGGTCTCAAGTTGCAATGGGGGAGGTTTAGATTGGATATTAGGAAAAACTTTTTCACTAAGAGGGTGGTGAAACACTGGAATGCGTTACCTAGGGAGGTGGTAGAATCTCCTTCCTTAGAGGTTTTTAAGGTCAGGCTTGACAAAGCCCTGGCTAGGATGATTTAACTGGGACTTGGTCCTGCTTTGAGCAGGGGGTTGGACTAGATGACCTTCTGGGGTCCCTTCCAACCCTGATATTCTATGATTCTATGATTCTATGATTCTTTTACATTGTCTTCTCTAAAAATGATACAGCAACATGTATCTTTATAACCCTCCCAGCCAGCCCGCAAAACAACCCAAAACAGAACAGAGAACTAATCAAAATCCCCTACCAAAACAAGACATTCCACCACACATGCTTCTTCTGCTAGAAAGGAGATGAGAGAACAAGCACCACAGAAGTTAGCCACATTGCTTACTGCACTACTGGGAGGTGCTCAGACACTATGGTAGCATGTGCAGTATGAGAACACCTGGTAAAGTGATTAAGATGCTTAGCTCCTTTTCTGTTTTGTTTTCTCATGCACCAAGAGAAATATACATACATTACTTATTGCAAATTACGGAACACAACACCAACACAGCATGTCTCCAAGAGACAAAGAGAGAGAGAGGAATGACTGATTCATAGAACTGCAACTGTCTCTGCAGCAGGAATAGGATTCCTTTGTATTTGAAGGTGAAGTACGCAGAGACACAACATTTGCTTCCATTTATATGGCTGTAATACCACTCTCTTTGCAGGCACTTCCTCTGTAGTTTACTGATAATCTGTGCCTGGGGGGGGGGGGGGGAAGGAAGTTGGGGGAGGAGAAGGGCACACAAACAAGCCACAAAATGAAAGGCCTGACCTAAGACGGGTCTGAACATAGTTGAATCCAAGGAGATCACCACTTACTATACTTCTCTGATGCTTGTTGCTAAATTAGAAGAATTTGCACAGGCTGATTTATATTTTGCAGACACAACTGACTGGATGTGTATCCAGTTTTCAGTTGCCTTCCCATCACTAAAGCAATGAAACATACAAGTTGGAATGGTATACTTAAATTAGCACACAATAACTGTCTTAAATCAAATTAACAACCCATTCATGTTAATTGTACTTGTATGGCTAATATAAACCAAACATTACCCTGTTCATTGAACTGAAAACGTACTTCTTAATTTAAAGTATTTCTCTGAATCCTGACTTGCTATTGCCAAAGGTTTTAAACTAACATTTCCTTTCAGGTTTCAGAGTAGCAGCCGTGTTAGTCTGTATTCGCAAAAAGAAAAGGAGTACTTGTGGCACCTTAGAGACTAACAAATTTATTAGAGCATAAGCTTTCGTGAGCTACAGCTCACTTCATCGGATGCATTTCCTTTCACATTCTCATGACATTTAGTCACACAAAAGGATCAATTTGCTTGCACTGCAAAGATATGCTCATCTTATGTGAACCAAAAAGGTATCTTTTCTTAGCCAATGCTCAACCAAAACTAAATTTAACTATGTATTTACATAATAGTTATGGATCAATACAGTTTTGACAATAAAATATACTGAAAGATATTAACAAGTTATACTATATTCTAAAATATACCAAATCTCATTTTGTCAAGTAATATGTTTCAATGAGCAATCAAAGGAGCACGTTAATTAAATTTCACTCTTGCTTTCCTGGAGATAAATATACTATGGATATATGTTTGAGTACTTTTGTTTGACTGCCCCAAAGTAACTGGAAATCATGGTTTAGAATAGACATGAATACATCATGATGACTATCCCAGAGATCCACAAAATTTCTTGAAGTTTGTCATCTCATTATCACCATAATATTAATATATGGTTGCAACAAAATATATTTTATTTCTTGTAGTGAATTTAAAATCACTCAGAAGCACTGTATACCCTGAGCCTTGAAAATCTACAGTTTCTGTGCAAATGTTTCATTTCCATCTGACCTATGGCTTTACCTCTGAACTAACCACAATTTAGGCAGAAGCCTTTCTCTCCTCAGGGAAAGTTGTAGTTTATTATAAGATAAATGTTCTTGTTTACTCTCAGCTGTGCTGTGTGGTATTCTAATGGCAATTTCTTCTTTCCTCTCAGCATCTAAGGCATAGTGGCATAAATAAATGCAAGATCAGTTATTTAAAAATAAGTTATTTTATTTTCCCATCGATTAGAATCCATGACCTGTCAAGTCAGTGAGGCTCGTTGGAACAACATGCATTACTGAAAATTCATAAATATCCAATCTTATTTAATTTAACAAATTTATAAATAAAAATTTGAATTATATGTTGAAGGAACCATGTAGCTGAAATGGCCATTTGGAAATCTATGCTTGCTAAAGCTTCCAGAGGTGTTGAATTTTGATATGAGGGGTGGGAATTCATAGATACTAAGGCCAGAAGGGACCATTCTGATCAATGATTGGGTATGTTGTGTCAGCAAGTCCATGGCTGCTCCTATAGCTTCTATACGACTTAAAATATTCTTTCACTTAAAATAAAATAAAGGCTGGATTCTCTGCTGTAAGTGAGATGTAAATGAAAGTAATTCCACTTTGGATCAACGTTGATTTACGCTAGCTGAGATTCTAGCTTAAAACATACAGTCCCTGTAGCTGCAAATGAATTGCTCCAGTCCTAACATGACCTAATGCCACATTGTCTTGAGTCTAAAGACAGTCAGAAACAATAACTAGCCTGAGCCCTATTCCCATCAAGGAGGGGTTGACACGGAAACCGAATAAAAATGTAAATGTCAAGCATTGTTAACTATTCTACTTCTCATTATTTTGGCAGAAACATGCAGATACTCTGGGACTGTGAAGCAAGATTGGATTAGAGAACAACCACCTTATTGTCCCCACTGTGACCTCTATCTATCTGGTTTACATGCCCAGGACTTCCATTAGCAGCTAAAACTTCAATGTGGTCCTCACTGGGTTAGGAGATGGCCTCCTAGAAGGTGTCAAGCATATCAGAGTTGGCGTCATGCACCACCCCAAACAGGCCAGTACAGGGAGCAGCACTGAAGGTAGGACAGTGGAAGAGTGTTGGATCCATTGCTACATATACACAGATATTAAGAGGTTCAGAGTCAGAAGTAGGGGCAGCAGAGTCAGAAGTACAGGGTGGAGCAGCAGCCACAAAAAGAGGTTTGTGATGGAGCCCTGGGCTCTCAGAGAGTATTTCACTCCCACAAACCCTTGGAACTTCACCCATATAAATCCTTAATCCATTGGAATGTTTAGCCATTAAAAAAAATTAAACAAATATTTTAAAGATACTGTAACAGCAAACCTCTATCATAATGTCAGGGCTCAACCTTTCTCCCTGTGGCATGGAGGGGATCTGAATCAGTCCCACTTTGGAGGTTTTATACTTCACACTGATAGATCTACAATATTTAAGTGAAAGGTTTGAGGCCTTCTTCTGCAGCCACATTAGGACAGCAGCAGCCATGAGCCAAGAAGCAGAAAGTCACATTCTCACACTCCATCTAAATTACATTACAAAAATGAAATATAAGATTGTTCAAAAGGCACTCCTGTCCTAATAGTACCCATCAACACCAGATAAAGAAACAGATATTAAGATGTTTAAAGAGAACTTTGATTGCATTCTGTCTGTCCAGGAATCACTTTTCAATAGTTGTGATTGTGAAATTTATACTTCTTTATTGTTTTGCCTTTATGGCCCCTACTTTTCCATTGTTTATCTATATGGTTTCTGTCTGGTTCTTTGGATTGTTTCTGTCTGTTGCATAACTAATTTTGCAACTAAGGTGGTGGGTTAAAGAATTGTTTTATACTGTAATGGGCTAGGATTGGTGAAAAATACTGTTTTGTAGTATTTTAGTTTAAAATAATTAGTTAAGGTATAGCTAAGCAGGACTCGAGTTTAACTATATAAACTGGGGTCCAAAAGGAAGTTCTCTGGAACCTAACTGCAGGACACAGCCCAACATCAGAGCTGGCAGACCTCAAAGCCTTGCCAACTATACCATGTAGAAGCTGGAGGAGCCCCGAACGACCTGATCCTGACTGGCCATCAGGAATTTGGGAGTGGTGAGCACTGTATACTTCACACGTGTATTCTGTTTTGATGACTGTTAATAAATAGAGGTTAAAGATACCACTCTGTAAGGCTCTTTTACTTGTAAAAGACCCCGCAAACCCACAGAAGATTACACCCTGAGCCCTAGGAATGGGGTAAGTATGAATATATTTTGTCTGGGTAAAGGTGGGTGTCCCAGAGTGTGCAGGTAACAATATGATAGGCCTTAGAGTTGGCCCAATGGCTTCTTTAAACAAACAAAAAACCAACATTTCCTAACTCCCAATAGAGTACCTCTTCTGGCTACCAATTGTTGGCTACCAATTGTCAGCTACCCTCTCAAACCAACTTCAGGCCCAGCTATGCTGTGACCAACACCCCATTCCCCAAATACAAATAAATAGCTCTTTACCTAAGAGAAACTTTTTCCCTTCACTCCATACAACCCTTTTGCAGCTTCCATCTCATCTCTCCTCCCTTTTTTTCCCTCTTTCACTGAAAGAGGTATGTAAAGGTTAAAGGCTGCCCTTAATTAGATGCAGGGGTCCATAATTAACCTGAGGTAACCTCTTTCAGCTCATAGGAAAAAGCACTTTAACCAGTCTAAGACTGATATTGCCGCCTTCAATCATCCTTCCAGAACTGCCAGGTTTGACTGTTCCAGTACATATTTCACAGCTGATAGAAAGCCTTCCAAATGACACAAGAGCTACCCCATAAAAGGTAAATAACATACATTGTTTACAACAATGGCAACAAGAAAACCAATCTTACACAGGTAACAATACAAAAATGCTCCAGGCATGTTCAGAGAGAGGCGTTCACTTTTTCTTTCTGGTATATTTACCATAATAAGGCAAAATAATATGCCCTGTAAACTTGTCCTGTGACAGTAGTCATCACAGCTAAATTATTGTGAAAATACATTTAGATACTCTGGTATCACCATATACACACAAATGGAAGAAAAAATATTTCCATCAATAATAATTTAAATTTACAGATAGACGAGATCAGAAAATGCTTTTGAGAGCTTCAGAGTTTGATTTAAAGATATTTACTTTGTATATTTTGACACATGATGTTAACTTGTTAATGGTTATAAAGTTTAACTTTCTGAATCTCAGCATCTACTGTCATTAAATAATGATTGTCTGACCTCCCTATTGTATTATCTCCCAAAATTTCCTGTAACTGTGAAAATTAAAATGGATAGAAATTAAGAACATGTTTAAAAATAATTCAAATGATCTGTTGAAATTATGAAAAAATAAAAATTGAATTCTGCTAAGCCTTTCTAAGAACTTGTTTGGGAAAGCATGTGTGTGTGGTAATAGTCACACCAGTAGCAAGAGGTGCAATTTTGGGTTGTAAAGCATTGTAACCCACTATTTTCCTATAACATGTGGTGTTGCAGATGAGGGAAAATTATTTGTTATATGACTGTCTAGAAACCCCATCTATGATCTCTGTTAGCTCCCATGAGATCTCTCTACATAATTCTGCTTCACCTGTGTATTTGTGCTATCATTTCTATTGTTTTTGATTAGAGACTCAGGGAGATAATGTCTTAAATACCTCCAACAGTGAGTTAATAATTTGTATAATGTAAGAGTAACACTCTCTGCAGGGCTAGATTTTCATAGGTATTTATGTAAATCTCTTTAGAGTGCTTAAACCTTCAAAGAGTTGCAAGTTTTAAATAACCAGTTTTGCACTGAATGAATATTTATTCTTTGCTGGCCTTCTAAGGGATCAACATCAGGAATTTTTATTTAGAGAGTAAATTAAGAAACACTATTAACAAGTGGGTGAAGCTTTCTTCACAAACCCCAAAGCCAAAAAAAAGTCAACTGGTTTCAGATTGTGTTACATTCTTGAAAACTCACACCAGCTTTGCTGACTAAGACTTATAAACCTCTGGCTGATTTCCAGAGAACCTGGGCTCATGTAAGTTTTCACTTGAATTTTAGGTTCATTTGAACCCCAAAATATCTGTGTTTATGTATGAATCTAAGGGTATGCCTCTGTGAGCTGGGAATGACACTCCCAACCTTGAGGTGTAGACGTACTAAAAATAGAATGTAGTCAAGGCAGTGCATGTGGCAGGATGGGTTAGCTGCCCCGAGTATGTGCCCTTGGTCTCTGATGGTTTGACAGTCTGTACCTCTATGTTCACCCCTTTTACAAAACTATGTTAAATTTTGTACAAAGCATACTGTGTATCATTTGAAAATTCATGATTTGGTGAGCCTTATTGTCCTGGTAAAATGTGTGTGGCAACATCGTATGTAAAAATATAAGATTCCACTGTATGATATTACCAAGACATGTTTTAACATGTTCTGGAGGTCACAAACAAGTTCTCCAGAGACAAAAGGCTAGCCAATCCCTCAGTCAGCTGTCAGTGAGATTAAATGGACCAGCACCTGATTAAAGGGCCACTCTTCAGCGGGGAGGGGAGGGGAAATCTACATTTTGACAAAGAAGCAACTTAAAGGTTCCTGGCCACACTGACTTTCTGTCTCCTGAACATCAGTTGCAGATGATTCTTGCACAAGAAAAAGGGGGCTATAAGAGGAGAGGACAGATTCCCCAAGTCATCTCTCCATTGCTCTCCACCCATGGCATCATCAATGCCTGAAGAACAAAGGAAGCTGCACTGGACTTGGGGGGAGAACCTGACTGAAAGTGGTTCAGCCAGTAAAACTGCTGGAACATGTGCTGGAACTTTGCTTTGTATTCACTTAGCTTGCTAAGTTCGGTGTTAGTTGTATTTTACCTTTTATTTCCATGCAACCAATTTGGACTTGTATGCCACATTAGTTGTAGTCATTTAAAGTCTATCTATTTTTCTGTAGTTGTTTTGTTTTATCTAAATTAGTGTGTTTTGATTGGAGTGTTTGGGAAACCCCATTTGAGATAACAAGATTTGTGCATAATATTTTCTATTAATAAATGACAGACTTTATATGAGTTTGTATTGTCCAGGATAGTGCTGGGCACATTTCTAGGGGAAAGTCTGGGACTTGGAGTTTGCTGGTGATGCTCTCTAATGTAATTCATGAATGGCTATAGCACTCATGCAGTATAGCTGGGGGTGCCAGCTGGGGGTGCCAGAGGCTGTGTGAGAGCTGACCAGGAGTGGTTGCTCTCATAGCAAGGTAGGGTAAAAGGCAGCTGAGGTTAGAGGATTATGGGGACACAGCTGTCCATCAGTCCAGATTGTACCTTTGGTAATGTCACAGATGGGTACGTAATTGGGGTGGAAAATCAAAACCACCAAGCATTAAATCCACAAATGGGATTTGTGTGTTGCAATGCTGAGACTAATTTTAGGCAGCCTGCTGTCCAGTGGAATCTTCAGCCCAAAGTTAAGGAGTGCTCAGGTTTCCAATACAAGGCATGGGGAGAGCTGGTCACCTCAGAACCAGATCTTCAGAAGCCATGAAGCCTAGCATTGGAGCCAGTAGGAAATGCTGAGGAGAAGACTTGCCCCTAATTCTACCTTCCTGTGGAGTTAAGCATCTAAGCCAGGTCTGCCCATTCTTGCAAAAACAGTGATGATGGTGTTTGCCCCCTCCCCACAATATCCCAGTGATTAGAGCACTTATGTGGGATGCGGAAGACAAGGGTTCAAATCCATGCTCAGCCTGATTCAGAGCATGCACTTGAACTTGTCTCCCACCTCCCAGCTAAGTATCCTAACCATTTGGATATTATGGGATGGATTTCTCTGTGTCACTCCTCTTGGAGCTATTCATTTTTTTTTTTTTATAAAATACGTAAGTATTCATTAGATGAGAGAGAGGAGAGAGAGAGATGACTATAGCCTACTGGCTATTGCACTCTCCTAGGAGAGACAGGTTTCAGCCTGCACAGATGAATATTGAAGTATTTGTACAAGAGAAACAGCTCCAAAAGGACTCCCTGACTGTTTATGATCACTGGATCAAGGTCTCTCTGTCATACAAATATTCACACAAAATAAATAAAAAAGGGACGCAAACACCCTAAAAGTTAATTTGTAATTTTTATTCAAGTGTATCTTCATTAATCATTTTTGGAGTATCAACCAAAAAGTCCTGGGCAATGTTTTTTTTCCCTCTGGGTGAGTCCATTAGAAATGAAAGTGTCATACATGAACAGAATTAATTTCAAGCAGGTGAAAAGCGAGTTAAAGAATATAAAAATATAAACTCCCTTAGTTAACACACATTCATACGATAAAATCTGAAGGTCTGTTGTTGATCTGCCAGTCAGGATTGTGTGTGCCACAAGTCAACCAATATCAATTTGTTCATTATTTTACGAAAACAACCCTGCACTTGATGCAATATAATGAAAAGCCCAGTTTGTTTATTACTACCTTGAAGTGGATATAACTACATTTACCTAATATATATTTAGCAGAACCTTTAGATGTCATGGAAAGCAGCAGAGGAACGTGTTAAAAATAAGACATTTAGCTATTTATGTTGCAGAGTAAGAGAATAGTGGGTGGAGAATGGTGTGTTAAATGCTGATAAATTCCCCACTCCAAGTAAACTGCAGGTGTGAGAACCTTTCACTTCTAGCAGCACTGTTTGACAGGCCAGTAAATCCCCTTACAATTTCAGTCCAAACCATTTCATTTGGTTCTGTGGCCAATGCCATCAAACACAGGATGTCTCATGGCTCTGCAAGTTAAGGTGGAAGGCAAACTCATGAATGGTTCAGGGAGTTCAGCAGGAGGCATATCTTTTTCTTTAAACAGGCACATAGAAAGAGGCTACTCGACTAGAAGTGCTGTAAAAGCTTCCTTTGTATATGCAAAGAGTAATCCTTGGGCTATCCTTTGTAGGAATGGGCATGTTTGGGGTGAGTACAGCTATGAAATCTACTTTTGAAGAACGTGTTATCTATGCAGTGATCCAAAACATATATCAAAACATTTGATGTAAGCACGAACTTTTAGCTGATTCTCATTTACACGAACATCCCTTCACATTGTTTTAGCAGTGGGTAAAAGGCACTGGATTAGATGTAAATTATAGTTACTATGTTAAGACCCTTTATACTACCAGAGTGGTATATGAGTCTTGGAACAGGGAAGAATCAGGCCTAAATAGTCAATCATATTGCAAGATCTATGAATTTCTAAAATTTTATTTTAAACAAGATGTCATCTAATAGATTGGCTCCATTGTTGTTGAAGGAGTGGAAAGAATATTTCTCTAATGCTTTATAATACATTAATAAAGGTTTCCCGGCTCCTTTTTTTTTTTTTTGGCATTATAAAGTGCTCTCATTTGTAGTCTGGGTAATACAAGGATTTGCTCACTTACCATTCATGATACTTGTTATCACTCAAACATATCATGAGAGCAGTTTATAAAACCTAAAAGAGGCAGGGGATTTCTAATAAATAGCAAAATACTCATAAATGAATGATTTGTTATGGTAAAAGCCAATTATTTTAGTACAGCAAGCTTATTCTGAAAGCCATTTCCTGCAGTAGTATTTTATTTTACTGATCTATATTTATTAAAAATCAAAATGAGAAGAAACATTGCTGATGAATAGAACTATATTTAGATATCATGGCACAGATTTCTAAACATGCAGGATGTCTTTTTTTCTCTCATTGGCTGAGCTCTTTTCAAGCTGAACTGAATTCAAGCTTGAACACATTTATAGACACATGTTAAAATAGCCTGATAATGATTTTTCAAGAGATGACCTAATAGGCTGAATCCTGGTTATCTAATTCATCCGAGTGGTCTCTCACTCCAGTGGAGTAAGAGGAGCAGGATTCAGCCTACTGCAGATGTTGCTGTGCTACCTTTGTAGCTTAGTCTTAATCTGATGGGAAACCATTGGCCCTGCACCTTTAATGTTTGAATGATTGATTTCTGTTCAGCTAAAACAGAGATTTTTCCACTTTATTTGGAGTGGATTTAGGAATACCACATCACACTGCCGTTCCTTTCCTTTCCTTTCTAAAAAAAAAAAAAAAAAAAGACTTTTATTTTAAGTTAATTCAGTGTTCTTGGTTTAACCTTGAACATCAAAATCCTCTCTGTCCTCAATCCTACAGCTTTTACTCAGGCAAAGTTCTCACTGAAAACTCTGTCCCACAGTGCTATGTGGAGAAATACACACAGGGGCCATGAATAGTTCCTTTACAGTTATTTTTTGAATCAGTCTGTGGAAGGGATGGGGTTTGCCTCCTTCCCCACACAGAAGAAGCTGGTGGGTTCATCTGGGGAATCTGAACAAATCTCAAGAAACTCTGTTGGAAACTGTAGAACTCGGCACAGAGGCACTGTCCCACCACACCAGTTCTAGGGTCACCTTGCAATGCAGCTCCAGTGAAATCTTTCTGACAGGGACTCCCCCAGGGGTACTGGAACAATTTTTATATTTGAGATGCTGATGATGGAAACCATGTAATTTGTGTTTTTTATTACTATTTCAAGCCAGGGGGTTATTACTATTTCAAGCACCACTGGAGTCCCCTATCTATTGCATCCCATAGTTTCTCTTTAAGGGGGATTTCCACAACCTACGAGTGGTAAGGAATGGGTGGGTCTTCATGAGAAATAAATTCAGCCTTAGAGGGCTGGGACAGCTCAGCTCCCCATCTTCCTGTTCATTGGTCCACAAGCTAATGGAGCCCCAGCAGTTCAGAGAGCTGCCTAGGGCTATCAGTAGTGAGAAATAATTTTGTTTGCACCAGGGCCTGAATACTGTGTTATCTCTCCATGGGAAATATTGTGAGACTCTGTATATTTAATATTTAAACTGTGATTTGAATGTAAATAATTAATGGCTACTACATTTAATTTGCATCATTGAAAGCATACACTGCAGTTTGTTTTATTTCCACTGGACTGAAAACTGTGGGCATTACAGGTTTTGTTATTAATGCAGTACAGTAGCATTATGCCTGTACAAATAATAATTTGTCATTTCATTTTAAAATAATATTTACACTCTCAGACTGCCGGCATGTGATCAGTGTTCTGTACTAACTTGGCAACTGTACCGTTACAGGAACTTTGAAGGTTTGTGTTTAAAAAAAAAAAATAATAATAACACCCCCTCCCTACATTTTAGTGAAAAGATACAAAGAAAAATATAGCCAGGGTACTATTTCACTTCTCATTGCTAGTGTAATGGACCTATTACACTTACAATTCATGGTCATACTAGCAGCTTCTGCACTGTTACTTCTTAATAACAGATACACTACTGTATTTCAACATTTGTGAAAGCCTTCAGGCAAGTGACTAACACGGACATCTTCAGTTAATGAAGGTCAATTTTACAAGATTTTAAAAAAAAAAACCACCCATATCTAAGCTATGTCTAGAGATCCACTAGAATTTGAGGAAAGACTGTTAAGATAAAACCACGACACATGAAAGAGCAAGCGACTAACTACACAGGGCTAAATTCTGTTAGCTCTTACCAGAGCAACTCCATGGGCTTTAACGTTGTTTCTCTATCTCAGCACCTGTGTTGTTGAGAGCAGAATTTGCCCCATAGTGTTTAGAATAGGAAGTGAATAAGATTATGTATTATGGCAAAAATGCACAACACACTTGAGGAATGGAAAGCAAAGAAAGGGAGTGCAAAAGAAAAAACAGATAAAACTGTAATAAAACTACTCAGGGACATTAGCAAAAACAATAACTTTTAGGAGCATATCAATTGTAATACATCACAAAGAAACTATAAAGTGTACTTAAAATAATGAAGGAACCATAAGAACAGCAGATTTACCACAATCCTAAACAAAAGGGGAATGAAAGCTTTTGATATAAAAGACAAGCACACAAATTTTTGGTTTTGGAAATAGTACAGGCAAAAAAGCACTTGTCTGATATTTGAACTTCAAAATGAGCCATTTTTGCTTCTGTATGTGGAATTTGATATCAAGGTTCTCTAAACTGGTAATACTTTATCTCCTTTATATCCTTTTTAAGATATAAGCTTTCAAAAGTGCTCAGTCAGCACCCAACAGCTCCCATTTAGACACCTCAGTGAAGTGGCTAGGTTTTCAAAAGGGCAGTTTCTGATGGCGTCACAAAGCTTTCATTTCAAAGAGCACATACTGAAGATTGACATAGGAATTTAAAAATGTTTCATATGTGCTTTTTTGTCCCACTATTTCCCAAATTTCAGCTATATTCACAATGTGGAGAGAACAGAACTCATTATTTTCTGCCGCTAAAGCCCAGGACTCTACTAAAAACATAGGCCTTAACCAAAACCCAGGACCTACAAAACTATAGGATTGTAAGAGTTGTTTCAAATAGATTTCACATCTGGTTCCTATCTTTATAATCAATAGAAACAAATTCCCAGAGCTGGACAACACAAACTTCAGCACTTCAAGATTTAGATCTAGATTTAAACCTCTTCGCTAGCCCCATCTCTATCTCTGAGCTAAAGAAGAATTTCCATTTGCTGCTACTATTAGGACTTGGAGCCATTTTTAAAGGAATTTAGGACATAAGGTTGCAGATCCTGTTGGAATTTTCAGAAGTTCCTAGACACTTGAGTTAGACACCTAGGGGCTTTTAAAAATCCCATTAGGTGTCTCTCTGCATCTTTATGTGCCTAAATATCTTTACAAATCCAGCCTTAAGTATCTTCCTAAATGGTGCAACCAAGTAGAAAGCAAAGCAGATCTACTGAACAGCTCTTTTTCTCCCAGAGATGATAGTAACATGCACACACTCCAGCCAAGAGATTACAGAAAGTTTCTCCATTTTGGGTCCAAAAATGTTTGGATTTTTTAATCTAATTTCTTGTCTAATTTGCAATTAGACAAATTTATTTCATAGGGATGTCCAGGATATTATCATGAAATGAGGACCTCTGCTTGAGATGAAAACTCCTGTATGATAACACAACAATATTCAACTTTACTGAGTATTTACAACAAAGTGGAATATTAGAGTACACTTTTGTTGGAAATTGTGTCTGCACCAACTACAAGAAAATGCTAGAACTTTTCTAAACTTATTTAGGTGGAAGAACATACAAGTATATATGGGTATATAAAAGGTTAGAATTAAACTATGTATGAACTGTGTATGAAAGGAGTTTCTATGATTAATACATTTCTGAGACTATGAACTCAAGCTTTCAGAATGTAATGAAAATAAAGAGAAAGAATGGTCTTCTGTTAAAAGAGAAGAAAAATCATGGCAAATCATGTAAAAACTCCTTAAAAGGATCAATGTTGCTGAACTTCTGTTAATCTAGTATGGAAAACAATGTGAAATATTTGATTGTATGCCTCAGAACAGGAAATCTGAAACTTCCCAAATTATGACAGGGACCCAGGAGATTTCAAGCTGTGTAACCATCTAGCATGACATGTGTGAGCATGTTTGCTATTCTTATTAATATTTTGTATTATATATTGTAGTCAGACTGTCAACTTAATGTCAGACATTAAAAGGAATACAATCTGGTCTCAGCTAATTGATTATCTTATTGCTAGAAGTGACATGCAGGTTGATAAGTGGCTTATCTCATGTCATTTGTATTTCATAAAAACAGCAGTTAAAGAAATTGCCATCTTAGCGCATTCTGTATGGCACGTAGGCTGATGCAGACCAAAACAAATTTATTTTTCCTGAAGTTTGAGAGAATTATCACCCAGATCATGAAATCTTTAAGAACTGATCGGTTATATACTAACAGCATCATATGCAGTAAAAATCATATGCAGTAAAATCAGGTTGGATGAAGAGTTGCCCATTCTAGGGGTCAATGTTGGATTAGGCATGTACTACTTTTTGCCAAAGGAATAAGTAGTACATGCCTAATCAACATTTACCCCTAGAATGGGCAACTCTTCATCCAACCTGATTATGAGGTCAAAACGCAGTAAATCAGTATTATATATCTTTCCCTACCAAAGCGGGAACTCTATATTACTGTCTATCAATTTGCAAAGGAGAACAATGTAATTGTACTCGGAAAGTCTAACCTAAAAAATGCAATCAAATTTACTTGTTGATTTACTTCAAATAAAATTCTAGCTGTGTGAGAAGTCCTTAAAAATCTACAGAGCTATTCCATATCAAGCTAAATGTTAACATAATACACTACATCGATTAGAGCCATTAAATATTAATGCCTGGATTGCCTCACACTGTGAAGATACCAATGGGATGGGTAGAAGTTTGGATGTTTATTTGAATTATCCAAATTCAGACATGTCACCCAAGGCTGCTGGGACAGATTTGGTTCTGAAGTGCTCTGTATTTAAGAAACCAACCTCCCTGGTGTGGCTAGTTGCATAGCTGAAACAACTACAGAAAAAGTGTACTTGGAGTCAAAATAATTTCCCCACATGACCCTTGTTCTATGTTGCATGGATAATGTCATGTCACTTCCACCACAGATTTTATGCTATGTCCCTACAGTTCATTTTTCAAATCAAAAGCTAGTGAGAGGTGTGTTGGAATCACTTCCCTTGGATGATAAGAATGCCAGTGCCAAGGGCCAACTCTCATTTCGGTGTTGCTGGGGGTTAAATTAAAATCTTTCCAAAACAACAACAAAATCCACAAAGCATATCTGTGCTGTCCCTTGCATATGAAAGGGAACGTACTATAAATAAATGCTTTAAAATGCCACCTGCTTAATGTTTGGCAAACAAATATGGGCATGCAGTTTGGAATGAAGAACTCATTGAGCCAAATTCACCTCTGGGGTAAGCCTATTGAATTCAGTGGTGTTATTTCAGGAAGCACTCTAGCTCCCTGTGGTTAGCTCAGTATGGTACTTAAATTACCAAGCATGAAACATGCACATTATATACAGTATAGCTGATGAAATACCAGACTGATGCCTATTTTCTGCATTTCGAATAAAAGCACTGTCACAAAGAACAACTTACAAGGCTACTAAAATGGATCTCTTGCTATAGGAACATTTATGCAATTTTGCATAGGTGCAACCATTTGTGTCAGCAATGATTCACCATTATAGGCTGCCCCTCTTCATGCAGTTTCAGTCTATTATATTTTCATTTCTCCCATCTCCAGCCCATTTCAATTCAGAGCATAATAATAGACTCTACTCTTGTGGCAATTATAAACAATTAATGCTGTCTACCACAGTGAAGTCTGTTCAACACTAAACACGTCCTGGGGCAGCTCTGTTACGGAGGATGAGGCCAAAGCTGATCTACTGCTGGTTTTTATTGCTAGCAAGTTGAAATAATAAACAAGGACAGGAGAAAAGCAAGAATAAATTTTTAAATAGTGCTTTTTGGTAATATGGCAGGTCAGTGCCAAACACATAATCGAACCCAGGCCCAGATGAGAACTGTACAAGGAGAGGGGAAAAAACCCACACAGCAAAGAAGGTGGACTTTGGAATATGTAGTAAGATATAATATTTATATTTAGTATATTATTGTAGTAGACTATACAATGGTGTGCATTTGAGGAGAGTCAGCTCTGCACAGAGCCTGAAGATTGAGTGCAAGTACTGCTCCAGGCAGCAATGCTAGTAGCAAAATATATGCATTATAGATTATGGCTAAATTCTGGCTTTAAGCCATGGCCTTAAAATCCCATTAGGTGCCTCTCTGCATCTTTATGTGCCTAAATATCTTTACAAATCCAGCCTAAAGTATCTTCCTAAATGGTGCAACCAAGTAGAAAGTAAAGCAGATCTACTGAACAGCTCTTTTTCTCCCAGAGATGATAGTAACATGCACACACTCCAGCCAAGAGATTACAGAAAGTTTCTCCATTTTGGGTCCAAAATGTTTGGATTTTCTAATCTAATTTATGGAGAAGGTGTATGAAGGAGATACAATGCTGATGTAATCAGCAGAGGAACTCTGTCAACTTAGTCATAATTTGTGATATAGGAGAGAAGATGTGAGAGTAACAAACACTGCCATCCTTTGAACAGGTACAGAACACTTCTATGGCTATGGTGACCCAGCTCCAATGGTTGAGGAAGAGGGGAGGTTACTTTCATCCTTGGGGTAGGTAATATTATTGCTGGGAGAAGTTCTTGCACTCAAATCCTTGGTATCCCTGCAGAAGGTGACAACTTCCTCTATCTTGCCCAGCTTTGCAGAGTGAGCCACAATCTCAGGCTTCATTAATTTTGTCCTTTTTAGTCTCCCTTCACTCCCCCTCCCTTTTAAACATGCCAGTTTCTATGAAACAATGATGTAAATTGAATGGGCAGGGATTAGTGACATCCACAAGACTGTCATAAAGAGATTTTATCTAACAGTTGATGGTAATGAATACATATGGTGAGTGATATACCATAAATATGGTTTCAGATCTTCTACTTTATTTTATTACATTGCTTTCAGAAAGACTACACTCACTAGGAGTTGGATTTTCCTGCTAGGATATTCATTATTAGCAACAGATATACCAGACATCCTGTGGTGTAAATACATGGCAGGAAACACACTATTCTACATATATAACCTTCATATTAGGGGCACACCTCAGAGAAATTAATGCATGTAGGCTCTCAACAGCCCCATTTTACAGATGGGAAACTGAGGCTAAGAGAGTAAGTGATTTATATAACATCAAGTAGGACATTTGTGGCAGAGGAACTGGACACAATTCCATGCTTTAACCTCCCTCCCCATTTTCAGGTCACCCACAAACATGCAAATTGAAGGCATGTGACAGGAAGAATACAGCTGGTGATTTCAGTAACAAATGCACAGAAACATTTTTAAAAGATGTTTTGTTATTAATATTAGATAATCAGAACAGAGGGAAAGGTATGATTTTATTACTCGCAGATTAGGAAGCTTCCACTTTTTCCACTGGATCAACTGAGGCCTCTACTAGTTAGCAGTTGTACAGATGTCACTGTCACAATGACTGCTAACCAGATATTTTGTGAGATGTCAGCAGTAGGAAGAATGCCAGTATGCTTAATGTCGACATTATCTACATATGACAGCTTCAACAATGGGATTCTAGCTAGGGAGGAAGGCACTTATATACATCTGTTCTTCATTCTCACTGAACAAGAGGCCTCCGAATTTGTGACAAAACTCATAAACAATCTGAATTTACAAAACAAACATATCCTGGATTTTCAGACACTGTACCCCTAACCATGCCTACCAGATGTAACTTAAGTTCTAGCCAACAGAAACAGAAAAGGTAGAGAAAGCTTCAACAACTTCTAATTAAATACCCATGTCTATGCTTTCTATTTTAATTTTTGCCTCACAAATGCAGTATCATATATTCTAATACTATATGCCTTGGCCATACTTTGCCCATATGTCAAGTCTACCAGGAAAAATTTTACTGCTAAAATCAGTTCCCCCCACTCTCAGATACTTTGTTGTTCTTCACTTTTTCAATATTAAAACCAACCAAATGTACATCAGGACATTTAATCACCACACTCCTATTCTCTTTCTCCAACAACTCTTTCCCCCACCAACCTCCGCAGCTAATATTAATGTCCCACTATAATGGAACACTGACATGCACCAAAGTTGGGAAAGATAGTTGAAAGTACAGTATGCCACAGCAATCACAGCTAAGCTCCTTTGTCAATTTTTAGGATCCTCTCTCACCTATGGCAGGCTGTATATTGCTAGAGGCATCAAAGCCTGGCTTTGGCACTCATTTCAAAACACAGGGAAAATAGACATCTGCTGAACCTGGCTTTTTAGTAACTGTAAAGGTAATTTATTGTCACAATAGGTGGTGTAAGATAAATGTGAGGAGTAGGCAGGTTCGGTGACCAAATTATTTGGCTATTTTATTTGACTGCTGTACTTTTTTGCACCCAGAGGCAGTGTGGTGGATGTGAATTACTGTAGTATTACCTTGCATCAGGAAAGCTAAGGGCATGGCCACACTTGCAGATGTAGCGTGCTTTGAGTTAAACCAGCCTTCATAGAGTGCAGTAGGGAAGACGCTGCAATCTGTCCACACTGACAGCTACAAGTGCACTGGTGTGGCCACATTAGCAGCTCTTGCAACGGCCACAGAGAGCAGTGCATTGTGGTAGCTATCCCAGCATACAAGTGGCTGAAACGTGCTTTTCAAATGGGGGGGGTGGAGTGTGTTGTGTGTATGTGGTGGGAGAGAGAGTGGGTTTCTGGGGGGGCTTAGAGCGTGTCAGCCTGCGGTCTTGTATGTTCAGACAGCAGCAGACTCCCCCTCCCCCCGCCTCTCTCTCACACAGCATTCCACAGTAATGGTTGCTTTATCTCAGAGCAGATAAGCAGCCGGCTGTCAGAAACAGAGCTTTCAAAGGCCATATCCGCATTCCTGCAGCGATTCCTAAACAATGAGAAGAGTGGCCAGTTGACTTAAGGGGATTATGGGACATTTCCAGAGGCTGATCACAGCACAGTGATGCAACACCTCGTTCACATTGACGTCTGGGTGTTTCAGTTGAGGCACAACAAGCGTTAATCTTCCCGCCGAGGTGGAGTACCAGGAGCGCTCTACGTGCCTTGCCAGTGTGGACGGACAGTGAGCTAGAGTGTCCGGGGCTGCTTTAATGCTCTCTAACTCGCAAGTGTAGCCAAGCCCTCAGTCACAAGAGGGATTTGGCACTGAAGACATTTTTAGTCTTAAAACTTTTCTAGTAGCACATTCCAAAATTTTTCCTATTGCTGGGAAAACCTTCTCTTTTGTGCTAAGTCATCTCATTTTGATAGTATTGTCATTCCAAAGGAACTCAGCTGGTGGAGGTAGGGTCAAGACAAAGGTGCTCTCATTCAAGTATCTTGGGCCTATTCCATGGAGGGCCTGTAAGTATAGGACCAAGACTTTAAATCTGTTCAGAGGTTTCGGTGATGTGTGTAGAACTAATGTAGCATGGATCTGCTAATGTCAGCTAAGACAAGACAAGCCTGAACAAGTACTACTGAAGAAGCCCCAGAAATACAAAATGGGCAATAACTGGCTAGGTAGTACTGAAGAAAAGATCTGGGGATTATAGTGTATTGCTATATACAGGTCAATATAGGTCAATCTTCAACTATTTAAAGAGGATGTTAAAAAGAGGAGGGTGATAAATTGTTCTCCTTAGCCACGGAGGACAGGGCAAGAAGTAATGGACATAAATGGCAGCAAGAGAGATTTAGGTTAGACAGTAAAATCTTCCTAACTGTAAGGGTAGTTAACCACTGGAACAAATTACCTAGGAAGGAAATGGAATCTCTTTCATTGGATGTTTTGAAGAAGAGGTTGGACAAACACCTGTCAGGGATGGTCTACCTCAGTGCAGGGGTCTGGACTAGATGGCCTATTAAGATTGCTTACAATCCTACATTTCTATGATTCTGAGTAATTGTTGAAACAGCTAACTCTTGTGAATATGTTTATAATAAACAAAATAGGCAGAAACAACGTGAATTGAAACTTGCCTTATGCATTTTGCAAAGTGATTGGTCTTTACATGTAAGAATTCTAGATGATAGTAGATAGGAGAGATGTATATAACCGTGGGGAGTGTGACATGAATTGGTATCACCCTGTATCTAAAGCCCCTGAGTTTGGGCCTGGGTGGAATGGGTAAAGAGCTGTTACAAGCCTAATAAAGGAACCCGAATGGGCAAAGAACTATTACAACCCTAATAAAGGTGACAAGCTGGAGTCCAACTGAGGCTTCTGCAGTCTGGACTGAGTGATGCTTTCTATATATAAAAAAAGGCACAGTTCTTAAACCTACATATGGCAAAATGTGGTATTCCAGCCTGGCCATCACACAGTCAGTGTAGTCACGGCCATGTTGGACAAGATGCAGTGCACTCTTCTGCACTATGTGCTATAGTCTGAGCATTCAGCAGTAGAAAGGAATCTAAAAAGACCTAGTGCATTCCCTGCAGCACACATCTTCATCAGCCTCCTCTAGCAAAGCTCCTATAGAACCATTCCCAGGCAGCATGAGAAGCTGTATAGAGCCAGCCAACATCCCAGGAGAGATTGCCAGTGTAAACATCACCTGGAGTATCTAGAGGGTGGACCAAAACTAAGCTGGCACAGTTGCTGTGTCCCAGAATGACAGTAGGGTGAATTTGAATATATTTTTAACATGAAATTTCTAAAGCAGTCTGTGCAGAACTGCAGTCCCATTGAGATTTAATCCCCTTCTGCTTTCCCCCAAACCTCCCCACTGTAGGAGTATCACAGCTTGTTAAAGTTATCATACTAGGCTAGCAGTTTGCCATTATGGTAGTTTTATGGCCTCCGATACATGGGTTGACATACAGCAGAACCTCATTCATTACAATGACCTGGAAACTCATTATGACCTAATGAATTTTGCAAGTTAGTGAGCAAACAGACCAAAAAATCAAGTCTAACGATCCTGAAATGTATTTGCGTATTCATTATTACAATTATAGTTAAGTTTTGTATTACTTCATATATGATAGTTATTTTACTGTAGTTTTTTTTATTTTTAGTATTATGATCAATAATAAGCACTCTAAGAGCACTTTGAACCAATTCATTCTAATGAAAAGTGGGGAGAGACCATCTTTTTAATGTGCAGATTGAGGTTTTAATGCTACCCTAACATCATGCTACATTCAAGCTACCCTTTCCAGTTGCTGTATCTGTTGGATACACATAGCAAAGGACTCTCTCTTGAAGAGGGAGTGTCAGGTTTGTGCAATCACGGATTGAAAAATCCATCAGGAGATTCCTTGCATACTTTCCGAGGGGTAATGCAGAGCTCTAATTAACAAATCACTTAATGTTCCTGTTTTTGTAAAAATTCAACTACACACTGATTAGTATTTAGAAGAGAATGTATTACATATATTCACTTAAAATTTAAATTTAAAATCTACTGTAGATAGAAAACATTTAATTTTGATCTCATGTTGGAATTTGCATTAGTGAAAGGAAATATAACGTAGCTGAACTTAATCAGTGAACTGCTAATGAGGAAAATCAAAACTAAACAGCTCTCAGTAGGTATAATAATTTTTGGCACTCTTTGGACAAAATACATATTTACAAAACTAGAGGTGTATTTTATTTTCAAATGAAAATGTACCAGCTACAAACATCTCTGTGCACTTATGCATCTTCTTATCACCAAACAAAAACTCCAACCCACAGTCAAATAAATACAATTCCCAGACCTTCTGCTCCATTCCCCACCCTCTCAGGCAGAAAGTTAGGGAAAGGAATAGGATTTGCAAATACTTTGAAATTCAATAGACTTGGTACTCATGTCTGAATCATGACGGAAAGTGAATTCTAGACACAAGTGCCCTCTGCTGAAATTGCCCTTGCACATGCCCCAGCATTCAAAATCTAGGACTAATTTTTGAGTATATCAGCTGATCGAAGCTGTTATAACAATTTAAGTAAGAAAGAGAGAATCTTTGAAGTAGCTAGATGCAAGCTATGCAGGACTTTGTTGCATTTTTTTTATTTTGATGATTTGGGAATCTATCTGAACATCTTATTAATTCTGTTTGATATGAAGTTATCATGAAATATTATTAATTCTACTGCATCATGATTGCCTCTCTGTATGTTTAACTACCATGTCTTACCAGACTTAAAAGCCTGTCTTCCTGTGGCCTAAAAAAGTTAGGTATCTAGCTACATCAGTCAGGATCATGAAAAATGCACACACCCCAAGAGAAATAGTTAAGCCCTCAATATAGACATTGCTAAGTTGACAAAAGAATTATTTCATTGATCTAGCTACTGCCTCTTGAGGGGTGGAATTACCACTGTGTAGGGAAAAACCCTTTCCATCACTGTAGCAAGTAGCTATGCCACTCTAGTACTGTGGTGTATCTGCAGCTGTGCTGCTGTAGCAATTGTAGTGTAGACATAGCCTCTGACAAAGGACAATAGGAAGGTACTTAACTTTTAATGACAGTACTTTGGTCACAATAATGTAGTAAAAAGTAACTACAATCATGGAAAACCAATTTTATCTTATCCTAGGGAGGTGGGCGGCAGTGTGAAATTTACCATAAACAAAACAGAGAAAGACAGGTGCTGGAAGGGGGAGATAAAATTGCAAACCACACAGGAACAGAGCAGGTTAGACTGGTAAGGATAAAGGAAACAACCTGACATAGGGGAAGACACATTCCAGCCCACAAGCTATGCTCAGAAGCAGGACAATTCAAGGGATTCTGACCCTAGCCCAAAGAATGCCCTGAACTGGAAAGGAAACTGAGGCAGGAAAATGCATGTAGGATTTATTGCATTCTACATGATATATAGTCTTCCATGTTTTATATGATCAAGTAAAAGAGCAAAAACCTGTTAAGCCCTGGACAAAATGAATGAGCATGTTACCAGCTTCACGACTATCATGTGGCTCCAGAAACAGTTAAACTGTAAATCAGAAGCTTCATACTTTTAGGGTGGAGTTCTGGAAAAGGGTGGGCCCAAGAGCTAGGCAACTGGACAGTGGGTCCAGCACTCAGGAGTAGTTTACCCACAGGTATTTTGGCCCATCTGTACATTAGAATTCTGTCAGATAAAAAGGTATATTGTTAGGTCCCTGAACAGTGACTTCTAAAAATTAGTCTCTATACAATTACAGTTTCTTTTCAGAAACTTTTCTAGGAAACTGCATGTTTACTATACTTTTTGGCTGGCAGCAAATTCTGTGTGTTTAGTAGAAGATTTGCCTTTGTGTTCAGTCTGCAGTGCAATGCACATATATATCTTTTCCACAGTTGTCTAGGGAATCTATAAAGGCTATCGGTATTTTTTTTACCTTAAACCATCAAGATAAACTGCGTTCTTCCACAGATGGAACAGATCTGTATCTGCATGTTGTGTAACTATTTTTAAGTGAACAATGAACCAACAGCAGGAGGACAAAGACAAAATGGTGAAGCAGACATTCTAAGTAGGTGAACGATAGCACACAATCTCTCTTCAGTAATTGTTATTTCGCGAAGAAATGAACCATAAGAGCAGCAGGTATATATGCTTAATAGAATGACTTTGTGCTTTAGTTAAGTAGTATTTCCCTACAGAGTAGTTACGTATGTTGTTTACTCAACCTTTTTTAAAGGCCATTAAAACCTTTGTAAACTCTTTCCATCCCAAGCTGCACATAAAAGATCTTAAGAACTCTTTTTTTACATCTTAAAAGGAGTATACCTAGTAAGTACTTTGCATATACGATAAATATCTGCTGGGTACAATTTCATTAGTTGATGGAGAAATATGTCTAGAGCCAGACTAATACCTGTACTCAAACTGAGTAGTACCTTGCTTCACAAGAAATGCCAATGAATCCAATGGGAATACTAATGGCATAAAGAACTATTCAGTGTGAGTAAGGCTATCACAATTTTGTCCATATAAGTAAGCATAAAAATCCAAACCCCTTTTTAACCTGAGGGATGGGAGAGGTCTGCTGGCATTACACAGTTCTTTTTACAAATATCTAAAACAGCTCAGACAAAATGCATCATTTATTTGTTTAACTGTATTCACAGATTTATATGCAAGCTTTACTTATACATTTAGATGACTAATGGAATTGCATGGGAAATGTTCTAACCATCAGACTGATAATTCACTCAATAGACTGTAAATCTCTTTATATTTCAATGTATTCTCCTAAAATAAATGGTATCCAACTGAATTTAATCTTCACTTTGGAAATATAGTAATAGAAACCACAGACCATATTCAGACAGGTGGTGACTGTGGGTGCAACTCCATTGACTTCTCTTCTGGATGCTCTATTTGGAAAGCATTATAGGTTCCCCTGTGAAAAACATAAATTGTGCAAGGTTTTTCCTTTGAGAGAGTGTTATAAATTCCTTCTCTGAAAGAGGCACTGAAGCAAATTCTGGGGCAATGCCTAAAGTAATCTAAACTGGTGAGACTTTTTTCTTAGTTTTTTTCACCATGTAAGATAATACCAACAGACTCCCTTAACCATACTCTACCCATCTACCCTAAATCTGGCCCCATTACTTCCTGAGGAAGGGATTGCTCTGAAGATGGCAAGAGTGAAAGAATTTGATATCAAACAGTTATTCTGCCTACTGAATAATGGGACTCATTGGAAAGTTTGAGGACACTTTCTGGAAGTAAGTGTCTCCTTTTCTCTCTTATTTTTATAAGCATCACTCTTACTTATAAAAATTAAACATTTTTTTAAAGTTTGTCTTATTCATTGTTTGAGAGATTTGTAAGTTTCTATAAACTTTAGCATAATTTCCTACCAGTTTTCAGAAAAGTAGTTTAGCACCTTTGAGAAACTTGGAGTATGTAAGACTCGAGAACTAAAAAAGAATATCTAACAAATATTGTAATATTCCATACACTGTCTTTTGTTACATTACACACATCTGATGAAACCAAAATAGATTATTCAAGTTTGTTTCAGTACCAAACATGACAACCAGAAATTAGGACAGAAAACAAATTCATGAAGAAATTTCTTAGAAACAGGCAATTTGATTTTAGAAAATGCACTTTTAAAAGTCATCTAGTTGGAATCAGCTTTGCATTCAAGCTTGTCCAAGATGTCTAAATAGCCAACAAGAATAGTCAGCCTAAAACAGAATAGATATCATTTTGGCAGGAATTGCCTACTAAGAGTCCTTCAGCAGCTACTTGAATGCCAGTCAATTTAAAGACTAACTTTAAGTGTATTACTCAATAGCTATTGTACAGCCTGATCGGGAAGTGTAAAGTACCTTATAGTAACGATTGCCTGTGCTGTATTTCCTCTCTGTGTTAAGGCCCTATTTTTTGCACCACTGAAGTCAGTGGGGCAGCATAAAACCAAATCTGTCCCTTGTGTCTCTCAATTAACATGGACAGAAAAATGGATCACTTTGGAGGCTGGTACATTCAGACAAGCTCTAATAATCATTGCATATTATTTAAAAGGGAGGATGGGTGGAAAATATCAGACAGCAAGCTCTCGCTAAAACATTTTTGGCCCAATGGTGTAAGACAGAATATAAGTTAGTCAGAAAAAAATATTGTATGACATGGAAGTTCATTCCAGTTATTTATGTTATACTGCCAACAAATCTATTCTGATGTTTCTTTCCTTCTTTTTGACATTTACTTTTATAATCAACTATTGATATTTTTTTTTTTTTTACCAACTATAGTTCTTCTAGACTTAGATTCAGGAGTTTAAAAAGTCCCATAAGTGCATTTATTGTGGATCTTTGAGTGACACTGAGACTAATTAGTTATTGCATGAAAAACTCGATATAATCAATCAACTGGAAGCCACGCAGAGTCTGAGAGCATTGATCATGATTTGTTTCTTATCAGTTCTCATGAAAAATCCTGGAACAAGTAATGAATTATGCCTGACACCAATTATTGTTCAGCATATGCCTCATTCTGCCACCATTTTGTGCATCCTCAGGACATTGAGCAAAAGTTCAAAATTAAATACAAATAGCCAGAGAACAATGCAATATTTTGGATACATTTCCCCATATCTCTTCTAGCTATTAAAGAATGAATTTTCACCAATGTCCACACAATATTTGATTTGGGATACTGATCCACACTTGGTAAAATACCACTTTATATTCCAAATCCACATTTTTTTGTTTAAAGATCCAGTTATGGTTTTTAAGTGCCAAACTGTATATTCAATAATGACATTTACAAAACCCCAAAACACTTAAAAAGCAGGGGAGAGGGGTGGTTCCTGGTCCTGCTTGCAGACTATGGAGTTCTGTAACAAAGTATGTGATCTAGTAGCAGTTACTTTGCAGACAGAAAAGGAGTACTTTCTTTTTGCGAATACAGACTAACACGGCTGCTACTCTGAAACCTGTCACTTTGCAGACAGACAGTCTGGAGTAAGATGGGGTGAGCTGTGCCTCTCCTATTTAGGAAGCTACAGAGGTTTGGGTCCTTGTGTGCTATGATTCTCAATTCAAAGAAATAAAGTACATAAGAACGGCCCTACTGGGTCAGACCAAAGGTCCTTCTAGCCCAGTATCCTGTCTTCCGACAGTGGCCAGTGCCAGATGCCCCAGAGGAAATGAACAGAACAGGTAATCATCAAGTGATCCATCCCCTGTCGCTCATTCCCAGCTTCTGGCAAACAGAGGCTAGTGTTACATTGCAACCTTCCAGCAAGACTATTATCTTATTATCTAACTTCTCTGCCATAAAACAAACACTGGTGTCTCCAAATCTTTACACACCATGTAATAATGATTAGAGTAGAGGTTTTTTTTGTTCCTGTTAGTATTTTTAGAATCTTCTATTTATATAGAACATAGTGAAGAACTGATTATAGAAATATAAATTTGCTGAGTCCACAGACACAGTCAAATACACGACACATTTATTTTTATTTCAATTCTAAAAATCAACTCCACACCAAAACGCACTTATCTGGGGCTTTAGACACATTTGATGTGTATTCAGAATCATGATGCTATCAGAGTTATAACTGAAGGGTTCAGTGGGACTACTCAAATGCTTAAAATTAAGTATGTGCTGCCAGTCTTCGCAGAAGTGGGGGCCTAAATCTTCATTAAAGGAAAAGGTATCAGTATGGAGAAAATTACACAGAGGTTGGTTGGATATAATTTTTGCCACATAACTGCGAAGTGTTAATTACATACAGTCTAAATACGAGGCATGTGTCATTTTTTAGGTTGGGTGATTTTTCTGATTTACAAAATGATCCAGTTTTGAAACTAATCATGTTGTCTATTAAATTAGGATTCTCTTTGCCTCTGCTATGATCATACAGGAAACAAGTAACTGCAATAAAGATGATGGCACTTCAGAATTAGTCAGTTTTTGATAAATAGTCTCCAGGTACAAAACATTTCCCCAAACAATTGAATTGTAGGTCAGCCTCATCTCATGTTATCAAAATTGCTTATGTTTTCCTATTTCCTCTGAGAGAGTTGTGTTTTGTATGCGTCTGTGTTGGGCATGATTAATAAACTGATGATTTTCAACTACCAAGACTAGCTACTGCCATGCATTTTCCTTAAGTGTAAGTCAGAAACATCACACAGAGTAATTAAAAATAAAATAAAATAATAATAATTTTGCTTTTTCATCTCTTCCTCACTTTGCACTAAATTTAATCACTTATTGCTTGTTGTCAGACAGCTGTGCCCTGCAGTTCTGACCTTTAGCTATTGATGTAAATTTACATCTTCTATATGCCAGTGTCTAAAATATAAGCAGTGGAAAATCTTTTAAAAGTTTTGTTAAACCTCCTGGAAACAAACAGGCAGCTGAGTAATGCCCACGAAGCAAAGAGATTAAAAGGGCAAAAGAGAGACTTGGTATCATACGTTAGGATATAGTTATTCAGGCCTGTCTGTAAAGGCCTATACTCTAAGAATGTAGGTATATGTTTATCATTTATCTAGTAATAGAGGTATACAAGAAAGAATTTGTGTAAGGGCCTTCTCTCACTGTGACAGTCTGAGGCCCTGTTCTTAGGCCAATGCCTTTGGCTAAGCAGCAGAGGCAGCCATAAGCCTCACATTCCAAACTAGTCAATATGGGGCTATTAGGAAGGTGATCTGATCAATCACCTCCAGAGAAAGGGAAGAGCCTAGAAGATGTAAATGAAATTTAGGTTGATAGTTTTCTGTCTGGTAAGAACTCACTTATCAATAGACACATCTGGGAAACCCTTATGTCTTTATAGATGTAGTTGTGAAATCCTCACTTCTGTATTGTTTTGTCATTATAGTTCCCACTTTCCTATTGTTTATTGGCACGGTCTCTGTCCACTGTTTGTCCACTGTATAATTAATTTTGCTGGGTGTAAACTAATTAAGGTGGTGGGATATAATTGGTTAGCTAATCTTGTTACAATATGTTAGGATTGGTTAGTTAAATTTCAGTAGAATGATTGGTTAAGGTATAGCTAAGGATATTACTATATAAATTAGGGGCAAACAGGAAGTAAGTTGGGATTTGAAAATAAGGAAGAAGGAACTTGGATTTAAGCTTGCTGGAAGTTCACCCCAATAAACATCGAATTGTTTGCACCTTCGGACTTCGGGTATTGTTGCTCTCTGTTCATACGATAAGGACCAGGGAAGTGGGAGAGTGAAGGAATAAGCTCTCTAACATCATAGAGAGCAAAGTTGAAAAGAGAGCCAAATCCAACCAATGGAACATACCAGGAAGATCCATCCTATCAACTGAAAAGTGGTCGAGCTCCAGCAAAGCATTTAAGCATGTGTGTAACTTTAAATATGTGAGGTGTCCCACTGAAGTCAAATGTTAAGCGCTGTGTGACCCAGATATTAATTCATTTAAAAATAGCTTTTTACTGAACAAAAAACTGTCCTGAAAAACTTTAGATAAATTTTAAATCTTATAAAGATGAATTTTTCCCATTCCTATTAATAAAAGTTAAGTCAAAAATTACAAAGTGAAATGAAAGAGAGATAAGATCAAAATTATTCATGAAGAGATACTGAGCCTGTAATTTGAATGGAGCATTTCATTATTTTTCTGGAATTGCTTTTATTTCAAGTCAGTTTATATTTGTGTGAAGACTATGGAGTATGGAACTGCTTAGACAATATTTGGTTAATGCTAGGGAGGAAAGAAAATAACTTTTTAAATGTTAAAATACAGGGGAGTTTGAAGACCCATAGGTAGAGATTTGTCTATGTGACCTACAAAGTATACGACAGGAATAGAAGACCAAGATTTAGGATGAAAATCATCCCTACAGAGAAGGATTGCAGAAGTCCCTGTGCATTACTGAAAGTCAACACTAGGATTAAGGTGAATAAGAGTTATTGCAGACCCTCTGTATGGATGTGAATTTCACCCAGAAAGAATTTTAGCGTTCCAGACTATATCATTATTAAATTGGCAGAATTCATGTTTGCAAGCCCAAAGCACCAAATTTCCTTTCAGCTCTATACTTTAATTAGTTCCTTCTTTAATTTTCAACCCTGTTTTCTGTACAGTATATAATTCTATTCATTTCTCTGTGCTGTGCACAATACCCAGTTCAGGCTAACGAAGTGTTCATCCTCCAAACATTTCATTAAAAGAATATTAAGATAGTGGCACAAACCAATAAAAGCAATGAAGATCGCAGTTCATAGTGAAACATACCATATGCCCTCTAACATTTATCCGCAATAGGATACATTAAAGAGGCTATGGTACTCAATTATGCCGAGGTACTGAGGAATGTGGATGCATTAGAATAGATTGGAATGAATTCCAGTCTCTCTCTTTGGGGAAGCCCAGAGGTCAAAATACAGATCTTTCATATATTTGGTAGTGAGCTAATAACATAGAATAGGTGTATGAATAATATATGAGAATGTACAAATATTTGAACAAGTATAAAATCAGCCCCTTTTCCTAACATTTACATTTTGCATGTTGTAAAGCAATGGATTTTCTAGACAATTCATCCCTCCTTTCATTGTAGAATTGTTTCCTTATTCCCTTCCCACTCACTCTCATTGCCTAGCCTTGATTTGCATCTTTAAACAAGTATGTGTGCAGATGTTGCCAGTTTATGATTTGTTGAAGCCAAGGGGAGCGGAGGTTGGCACGGTCTCCTCAGAATCTAACTCTCACCTTTGACATGCTCTGCTGCTCTGGAAAATGCAAAAATTCATTCTGAATGCCTTCTGAAACCTGAATCTTTCATAAAACTGTTGCTGCCTTCATTGGGTTGGCCCAGTTCTTGTAAACAACAACTTGTAGCTGTATTTCCTGCACACTGTGAAACCAAATGTTTATAAAACTTGGACTATAGAGGAGATGACATGAGTTTATGGTATCCTTAGGACAATAGTTAGCAAACCTGCTCAAATTAGGTATTGTGAATCAAATATGCAATGAACGTAGACCTCTCTACTGTAGGTTATTTGTGAGCTGATCTCAATTGAGTTGAATGTATTTGTTATCCTTATCTTAAATAACTCAATAAAAAGAATTTGGATAAATAACATCCAGCATATTTGTGTTTGATCCCATGTTATTGTTTCTGCTCCTTACAGAGCAGATTCAACCCCCAATTAAGTCAACAGAAAGAGTCCCATGCACTTAAATAGTACAGGATTGGGGCCTAACTGAAAACTTTTTAGACAACTGACATTGAGGCCTTGGCAAGTGGAGGAACTGGAATCACGGAATGGAACAGAACAACTCCAGCTGACTTCAACAAGCTTTGGAGCAGGCCTTAAAAAGGCTCAATCCTGTATACTGCTGATTACCTTCAGAAAAGGACCTCAGTGAAGTCACGTTCAACATGAGAATCCCTGGTAGAAAAAACAAGCAACACCATTACACCTAAGTAATCCAGGATCATCACAGCCCTCTCTATAGAAGAAACAGATTTGGAACTAAAGTTTTCAAAGTTAAGGGATATTTCTGGTAATATAGACCATCAATATTTAACTTAAAATAAAACTACAACTTCTGTAGTGTATAAAATATGTAGATTAAAAGATTAGTGAGTTGTTACTGTAAATTTTGTAAAATATGATTATATAATAAAACAAGAGAACAATACCACACTCTTGCATAGCACTTTTCACTAGCAAATCTCAAAGAACTTCAGGAAGGAGGTCAGTATCTTTATTCCCCAAGGTCACAGCAGAGCAGTTGCAGAACCAGGAATAAAAATCAAGCTCTCCAGAGGCCCAGTCCAGTGCTCTATTCACAACGCCACACTGCCTGCCCCATAAGTTATGCAGAGATAAATGTAATGTAAAAAAAAGCTATAAGAAATCTCACTATGATATTTTGTTGATAAAAGATAGAATTAAATCCAGTAAAGGAACATAAAATATTACCTGAGTATAAACAATATATTATCAATATATTTAACATATATGGATTTACTAAAATATAACTCAGATATGCATTACTTAAATTATACAAATTTAAAAATATATAAAGCCTTTCAGTCTTGAACCTTTTATTTCATGTGTTCAAATTTTCCTTACAACACTAAGGGATCTGTATTCTATTCATGTGCTACTGAGACTATACCCTAATCTCTCAGTCATTAATTGAAAGATTGACACCTATCTCTGATGCCATCCTCCATTACCCATTTGTTAAATTTTTAGACACCTTTGTGCTTTCTCCCATACTGATATTGATGCTTTGGAGAAACTCCCTGTAAATAAACATCCTCCTCCATCATCTCTCTCCTTTGCCATGAAGCTTAAAAAAGCCCTTGACAACATTTAAGCTGCTAGTGTGCTGAGGTCACTGCCTATCATGCTGACTAACATTGCCCTCATTAAGAACAGGAGTACTTGTGGCACCTTAGAGACTAACACATTTATTTAGCATAAGCTTTCATGGGCTACAGCTCACTTCATTTCTTGCACTCTGACATTAGTCTGTCTGTATCCATCTATTGTCTCATCTTATACATAGATTGTAAACTCTTTGGGAAAGGGACTGTCTTCTTGTTTGTGTTTGTACAATGCCTAGCACAGTGAGGTCCTGGCCATCACAGAGGCTCCTAGGTGCGATGGTAATACAAATAAATAATACTGTGATATAGGGCGGAGGGTGGGAAGTGGGGAAAGATGGTCCTGCTTTATGATACTTCTTCCTGTTGATCACATATCAGCTGCCTTCAGCTGATAAACTGCCTTGGGGTATGGCTATCCTACAAGTTAGGGTGTGATTCCCCGATCATATATGCACACTAGTTCTCATCTGAACTAGTGTGCTAAAGATAGTAGTGCAGCCGTGATAACATAGGCAGTGGCAGCAATGCCATGAACTAACCGCCTCGAGTAAGTACCGAGGGGGTTCAGGTGGGAATCCTGTGCCACTGCTGCTGCTGCTGCCTGTGATGGCTGCACTACTATTTTGAGCATACTAGCTCAGATGAGAGTTAGCATGACTATGTACATGACAGCTGGGAATCACAGCCCTAGCTTATAGCGTAGATGTAGCTCTAGTGAGATATTTCCCTTGACAACCCTCTTTTTGATCAACCACAACCATGTTTCCAAATATAAACACACTGTTAGTACCTGTTAGTACATAGTACACTTTCTGATTCTCTCTATTGGATTCATTTATATAATTAACTATTCTTTAGAATCTTTATCTTCAACAAAGAGTATGTCTGAATTCTAATAGGTTTCAGGAATTTATTCATTATGTCATATTTAATAACTCATGGACACTTACGCGTCTATAAAACTCCAGATATTTTTGGAAACTCTCTCTTTATATATATAAAATGCTTACATAAGCATATATAGACTTGGGAAACTAACGAGATTATTGTTATAACAGATGTTTTCTGTTGGGGAAATCGACATGGAAGAATGATTGTGTGGTGAGAAACACCCACTGAGAGATATTAACTTGAAAAATTGTTAATCATTCCAGCTGTAAATAATCATGCCTTCACACAGGAGTCAAGTAAACTGGGAATGTATAGAAAGGACATCACAACATATGTTTCTGGGAGAATATTCTTGACAACTAGGTTTCCTTTGTCTAAAGCCCTATATGATATTGATATGAAAATTTACATTAGGGAAATGAAAACTGTGCATTCCTTCCAAATTCAGAAAAGACACATATCCAGCTCTTAGTCTGACAACAAAGTGATAATGTATCTATTTCTGTATTTGGTATAGTGCTGTATTAATCTGATTAATAATCTTAGATTAAATAATTCCAATTGAGCCTGTTATTTTGACAATCTTGATTCATTAACTCAGACACACACCACCATCCTAGGTGACTAAGGCCTCAATATTGCAATCCCTAGTCATGTGGAAAGAAGTGAGATTACTCATGTGAATAAGGGGGATGAATCAGACCCAAAGAGATGCACAATTTTTAATTTATGTAGGAAAAATTCAGTAACTAATTTGGTATTTAAGATCACTAGCTATTTAAAATGTGTAACTAACATCACTGTAATTTTATCTGTTTTCCTCTGCAGAAAACTGGTTATGGGTTGAAAAAAAAAAAATCCACCAGAGTGCAGTCCAGAAGGCTCAAAAAAATTAGCTACCTTATTTGAGGAAAATCATGTTCTGTTTATGCAGAAGGAACAAAAAGAGAAAGGCTAATTTTATCAAATTAACTACAAATTGATTGCATCACATAATCAAACCATTTTCCCCATGGTTTCTTATGTGAATGCTGCACAAATGTATTTAATTAGACTACTAAAAAGTAGTGTAACCCCAGTGGGTTTGGTATTGATTAAAGTAAATCAGATGCTGTTGGAAGAGTTACTTAAACTCATTTGACAATTCTAAAATGTTCAATACATATATTAAAATTACATTAAATCAGCTATATACTGTGACAAAGCTCTGTCCTTGCCTCCGTGGAACGTGGATCAACGTTTCCTGGAAGATTTTGCTAGCCTCAGAAGCTCACTGTGACCCTCCACGTAACCCTTCTCTCCCTAGAGACAAGGGTCACAGTCTACTGAGTCATTTTCATCATAAGCCAGCAAGGGAGAGGAGGAGAAGTTATCCTTCCTTGCACAGTCTCTGTTGTCTCCCAGTCTCAGTGATTAATCAGGGGGCAAAGGTGGGGGGGAACCCAGGCCCACCCTCTACTCCGGGCTCCAGCCCAGGGACACTAATAGTATCAGCTATGATAGCTGACCTTTTAGAAACATGACATGTACAATTCCCTGGGCTACTTCCCCCACAGCAACCCTCACTTCCTCAAGCTCCACTTCACCCTTACCTCAGGGCCTCCTTCCTTATGCCTGATATGGTGTGTACTACTCAGCCTCTCCAACAGCACAACTTCCTCCCACAGCTCCTGACATGCACTCCCACCAGACTAACTGGAAGGCTTTTAACTAGTTTCAGCCAGCCCCTGATTGGCTTCAGGTGTCCCAATCAACCTAGCATTCTCCCTGCCTTCTGGAAAGTTCTTAATTGGCCCCAGGTGTCTTAATTGACCTGGAGCAGCTGCCATTTCACTTATCCTGGTACCAGGGATTTGTTTAGCCTGGAACTAATCTCTCTCTCTCTCTCTCTCTCCCTCCCTCCCACTACTCTTCCATAGCCTTCTAGCTTGGAGGGAGGTGGGAAGCTGCTACTCCTCCTGCTGCTGCTAGGACCTAAGTTCTCCCTGCTGCTCCAGCTGCTCCCCTGGCTGGGCCAGACACCCCCCCCCCCCCGTTCTCTGCTATCTGGTTGCTGGACCCCCCACTCTCAGGTGCTGCTACTGCTGCAACTGCAGCCCGGGGGGGGGCTGCTAGCCCACTCCCCAGAGAGGAGTGAGGGACCCAGCCACTGCTGTTGTGGACACCACCACCACCACCACCTGAGAGGGGTCCTTTCTGCCTGCCTGGATCACCACCTGGAGTTCTTGGAGCTGCTGCAGAGGCCGCTGCCTGGAGCTGCTGAAGACCGAGAAGGAGAAGAAGAGTGGGGGAGCTACCAGTGGGGGAGCACCTAGAGACTTTGCAGACCACCGTGGAGGGGGCCTAAGACTGAGTAATTTTCAAACTGTGCTCTTGTGGTGGGGGTCTTGAGTGTGTTTCCAGGGACACAGGGGGTGTGGCGTGGAGCTGCCCCCCGATCCATCTGTGTGTCCCCCCAACCCCCACCACTACTACCACCACCGCTGCCCCCTCCGCCACCCCCACTGGCTGTATACCATCTGCCTCAGCTCCTGCCTCTGGACTCAGCTGCTTGCTTGGCTTGCCACACCCTATTTCCACCCTTTGGGCCAGAAGCAGCAGCCAGCTTAAAAAAAGACTTGTGCAAGTGCACATGAGCACATGTGCCCCCCGCGGACTGCCTACCCTCAAGCTTTGCCCTATACTATCTGCCCCATTTGCCACTTGTAGCTTTGCCCTCCCTTTTGTCCCAGACCCCCTTACTAGCTTCAGTTTGTTTGCCTGCCCCGCCCATTTCCTTCTGCAGCCTTTGTTTTGTTTGCCCCGCCCCAGCCTCTGAAGCTAGCCCCTTGGTTTCCCTGTTCTACCTCCAGACCGCTTAGCCCCTCGCTCCGTGTGCCCATGCCCCCTCCCATGCGCTTGTGCAATTCCCCATTTTAGTTGCAACCTCTTCACTGCACTCCCAATGTTGTTGTATCCCCCCCTCCCCTAGTACACCAAGAGGAGCCAGAATTCCACCTTGTGTTGGTGACTGACCCCTAACCCCTGATTGCCCCCCGTCCAGCCCACCCTTTTTGGCGCCCTCCTCCCCTGCCTTCAGCCTAGCGGGGAGGAGTGGTCGACCAGCTTCCCCACTCCCCTCCTCCTTCTGGTGTCCCCCCTTCCCTCCTTGCTCATGATGGCAGGGGATGAGACAGATGGGACCCCTCCAGCAACCTGAGCTCCCCCTCCCCCGCCTACTCCTCCGTCACCCCCCCAAGCTTCTACTTCTGCTGCCGAACCATCTGCCATCGCCTCCGCTGGGGCACCAGCAGCGACGGGCATCGGGGTGACCTCCACTGCTGCCACGTCTCTCCCCCCTCAGATTCGGGGGGAGCCCCCCCAGCCAGCGGGAAGGGCCAGGGGAAGAAGAAGGGGAAGGGCCCCGCTAAGAAGACCAGGCTCTCCATGGCAGGGGCTGCCCCCAATGCCCCGGCCCCACCGCCAGTTGGGGCGTCCCTCCCCGCTGTTCCCTCCACCAGCTCTGCGGGTGTCCCTCCCCCGGCCCCCAGGGTGTACGCCCAGGTAGCAGCAGCCCCCCCCCACGCCTGCCACTACGTCATCTCTCCTGCCCACCACCTCCACTACCATCTATAGCGGCCGGGGCACCTTTCCCACCATGACCAGGAAGCACGGCGTCCGATGCCTCCTCGTGCCCACCTCGCCCCACGTGGAGACCTATATGCGGGCGTTAGCGAGGGTGGTGGGGCCCACGGCCATTGTGGCGGCCTCCAAAATATATGGCAAGGTCGTCTTCTTCTTAACATCGGAGGCTGTCGCCCAGGAGGCGGTGGAGAAGGGCCTGGCAGTAGGGGGCGTCTTTGTCCCCTTAGAGCCGCTAGTGGACCTGGGCATCCGCCTGGTCCTGACCTCCGTCCCTCCCTCCCTTTCTCCCCAATGCCACCCTGTTACCCGCCCTTTCTTCCTTGGGGAAGCCCATCTCTGTCATCAGCCCTCTCCCGTTGGGCTGCAAAGACCCCGCCCTCCGTCACGTCCTCTCGTTCTGCCGGCAAGTGCAGCTTCAACTGCCGCCGGCGGCGCGTGACGGAGAGGCGCTGGAGGGGTCCTTCCTAGTCCCCTACCAGGGGGCCCATTACCGGGTGCATTATTCCACAAGGGAGGCCCGATGCTACCTCTGCCAGGTGATGGGGCACGTCCGGAGGGACTGCCCCTTGGCCCGGCAAGGAGGGACATCCGGGACCACCGAGTCCCGGCAGGGCACCGGCCCCGTCATCACCGGTGCCCCTGGCTGCTTGGTGCCCGAAACCACCTCTCCTCCTTCCCAGTCCACCATTGCTCCTGCTCGGGCCCAAGGGGTACCTCCCCCACTATGCCCAAACGAGCGGGAGAACCCCTCCCCCGTTGTTTGCAATCTGGCGGGGCCTGTGGAGGAGGGTGCGGCAGGGACACCACCAAGCATTGGAGAGGACCCGCCCCAAGGGGAATCTTCCCTCCCTTGTGCTGCCCCACCATCACCCCCTCGAGTCCCTGAGCCATCGCCTCTGCCCCGACACAACCCCTGCTAGCCAGCCCCCAGATGATGCCATGGAGTGCTGGGCCCTAGTCCAGGGGAAGCGGGGCAAGCGGAAGGCTCGAGCTCCGCTCCTCCCATCTGACACGGAGGTCCCCCGGAAGACCAGGAAGGGGGGCACTGATGCCGAGCCTTCCGCTCTACCCATGGGTGTGTTCCATCCACCAGAGCCGGCTGGGGAAGACGTGGCAGCACTGGAAGGCAGTATCTCCCCTCCACAGGAGTCCCTCCCCTCCAAGACCCCCGAGGCACCATCTGAAACCCCAGTGTGCCCCGAAGCAACCGTCGCGTCAGGTGCCGGCGGGGAGAATCCCGGGGTAGCGGAAAACAATTTCCCGTCTATATATGAGGAGATCGAGGCCCTGGGTCTGACCCCGGTCACCCAGGGGGAGGACGATCCTATGCCAGCGGGCCTCGATCTGGGCGACTTCACTCCAGCCCCCCTTTCCCCATGTTTCCTCCCCCTAACTGTTGCTTCTGCTCCCAACTCCGAGGAGCCCCTGGACTCCTCCATCAACCTGGCTGCAGAGGGCACCCTGCTGAGAGCCGCCAAGCCAGGTGAGGCGATGGCCAGTGCCACGCGGCTGGAACCTGAGCCACCAGGGGCATCTCTCGCTGGTGAGGAGCATTCGACCTCCTTCCCCGGATAGAGCCCTACAGAAGAGATTCCACCTCCTGATGCTGTGGCTGCCAAATCCACGAGAGAGCTTGCGCCCGGCCTCACTGTGAGCCCTCTCCCCGCCCAGACTCTCACCTCTACCCCTGCCCCTGCCCTTATCCCATCCACCTCCCGAGATGTTATTGCCATCCCTGGGACTGTCTCCTTCCCCTTTCCAACTGATGACTCCCAGGGAGTGGCCTTTGTGTTTACCCGTCCCGACCCACGAGGGGCTGCTATCCTCCCTCCGCCGCCCCCTATCGCCCCAGTATTCAGGTCAACCCATCAGGAGCCCCGTCGGGGGTCCACACCCTGTCTGCCCGTCTCGGTGGGCCATGGGGCTGTACCAAGGGCCCCGTTGGGGAGTAACCAGACCATAACCCCAGCCCCCCATGCGCTACGAGAGGAGTTGCGGGAGTTTCTAGAAGACGTCCGTGGCTCCCACAACAAAGTCCAGCTTCCCCTCCAGCGATGGGGGGACTTTAATCAAATCCTCCGGGCCGCAAGGGCCCTCATGGGGGAGGGTAAAAGGACCGGCAGGCAGGGCGCCGTGGCCTACCAGCGGGTCCGCCTCTTCCATGACTCCTTACTCACCTACGGGGTGGGTCATGGACTGCTGCGCAGCCCGCCGGGAGCCGTGAGCATCCCTGCCAGCGAAGATCCCCCCCCAGCCCTCCTCATGGCACCCTTTACCATCGCAACATTTAACACCCGCGGCTGTAGGATGGGTCTCTGCAGGTCCCAGGTGCTCTCCTTCCTTCGGGAGGGGAGGTACTCTGTGGTTTTCCTGCAGGAGACCCATACGGATCCGACCGCCAAAGACAGCTGTCGGCTGGATTGGGGGGGACAGGGTCTACTTTAGCCACCTCACAGTACGTACGGCTGGAGTGGAGACCCTGTTCTCCCCCGACCTATGGCCCGAGGTGCTGGGGGTCGCCGAGGCTGTGCCGGGTCGCCTGCTGCCCCTCCGGGTCCACATGGAGGGGCTCGTAGTCAACCTCGTCAACATCTATGCCCCAGCAGCGAGCCTGGAGCGGCTGCAATTCTATCAGCAGGCGTCCGCCTTCCTTGGCACCTTGGATCCTCAGGAGTGCCTGGTCCTGGGAGGCGACTTTAACATCACCCTTGAGGAGCAGGACCGCTCGGGGACCGAGCGGAGCCCGGCCGCCATCGCCATCCTCCAGGAGATAGTCGAACACCACTCCCTGGTGGACGTCTGGTGCGGCCACCACCCGGATGACACTTCCACGTTCACCTTTGTCCAGGTGGAGGCCCATCGGTCGCGCCACTCCCGGTTGGACCGCATTTATTTATCACGCTTTCATCTTTCACGAGCCCACTCCTCCAGCATCCGTCCGGCCCCATTTTCTGACCATCCTATAGCCACCGTGACAGCCTCCTTCTGCGCCGAGAGGCCAGGGCCAGCCTATTGGCATTTTAACAACAGCTTGCTGGAGGATGCGGGCTTCGTGGCGTCCTTCCGGGAGTTCTGGCTGGCCTGGCGAGGGCAGCGGCATGCCTTTCCCTTGGCGCGACGGTGGTGGGACCTAGGGAAGGTGTGCGCTCGGCTCTTCTGCCGTGACTACACCCGGGCACCAGCCGACGGAGGGATGCGGCGATAGAGCAGTTAGAACGGGAGGTCATAGAGCTGGAGAGGCGTCTGGCCGCCAGCCCTGAGGATCCACCCCTCTGCGGAGCGTGCCGGGAGAAGCGGGAGGAGCTCTGGACCCTCGAGGACCATCGGGCCCGGGGTGCCTTTGTTCGATCCCGCATCCGTCTCCTTCGGGAGATGGATCGCGGCTCCCGCTTTTTCTATGCCCTGGAAAAAAAGAGGGGGGCTAAGAAACATATCATCTACCTACTGGCAGAAGATAGCACCCCCCTCATGGATCCAGTGGAGATGTGCGGGAGGGCGAGAGCCTTCTACGCAAGCCTTTTCTCCCCGGATCCGACCGATCCTCTCGCTTGCATAGTGCTTTGGGAGGAGCTCCCGACGGTCAGCACGGGCGACCGAGACCAGCTAGAGCTGCCTCTCACTCTGGCCGAGTTCTCGGAAGCCCTCCGTCGCACACCCATAAATAAATCTCCGGGCATGGACGGGCTGACTGGAGTTCTACCGCGTGTTCTGGGACGTCCTGGGCCCAGACCTAGTCACCGTCTGGGCCGAGTCTTTGCAGAGCGGGGGTCTTCCCTCTTTTGTGCAGGCGAGCCGTGCTGGTCTTATTGCCGAAGAAGGGGGACCTCCGCGATTTACGAAATTGGCATCCCGTCTCGCTCCTCAGCACGGACTACAAAGTCGTGGCAAAAGCCATCTCGCTGCGGCTAGGGTCCGTCCTGACGGACGTGGTCCACCCAGACCAGACCTACACCATCCGGGGCCGCAGCATCTTCGACAACCTATATCTGGTCCGGGACCTATTGGAACTTGGGTGTAGGAATGGTCTGTCGTTCGCCCTCCTGTCCTTAGATCAGGAGAAGGCGTTCGACAGGGTGGATCACGGGTATCTCCTGAGCACTCTGCAAGCGTTTGGCTTCGGACCCAGGTTTGTGAGTTTTCTCTGGGTACTGTATGCCTCCGCAGAGTGTTTGGTCAGGCTCAACCGGACCCCGACCGAACCGGTCAGCTTCGGGCAAGGAGTATGGCAGGGGTGCCCCCTCTTGGGCCAGCTGTACGCTCTGGCGATCGAGCCCTTCCTCTGTCTCCTCCGAAGGAGGTTGACAGGGTTGGTGCTGCGGGAGCCGGAGCCGGAGCTGCGGCTGGTCCTGTCGGCGTACGCTGATGACGTGCTCCTCATGGTCCAGGACCCGGGCGACTTGGCACGGGTGGAGGCTTGCCAGGCCATCTATTCGGCAGCCTCCTCCGTGCGGGTCAACTGGGTCAAGAGCTCTGGCTTGGTGGTAGGGGACTGGCGGCAGGCAAGCTCCCTCCCACCCGCGCTTCAGGCCATCCGGTGGAGCACGGGTCCGCTGTTTTATCTGGGCGTTTAGCTTTCTGTCATGCATCCCTCTCCACCGGAGAGCTGGCAGAATTTAGAGGGCGGGGTGATAGAGTGGCTCCGGAAATGGACAGGACTACTCCGGTGCTTCTCCCTTCGAGGGAGAGCGCTAGTGCTTAATCAACTAATCCTGTCCATGCTCTGGTACCGGCTCAACACCCTGGTCCCGGCCCCGGGTTTCCTGGCCAACTTCTGGACATCGATTCTGGAATTCTTTTGGTCAGGACTGCACTGGGTCCCTGCAGGGGTTCTCCATCTACCTCTGGAGGAGGGAGGGCAGGGCCTCAAATGTCTGCTCACTCAGGTCCATGTCTTCCGCCTCCAGACCCTGCAGAAGCTCCTTTATGGTACAGGTAGTCCGGCGTGGAGCATACTGGCACATGCCTTCCTGCGCCGCTTCCGAGGGCTCCGATACGACCGGCAGCTCCGTTATCTCCATCCGAGAGGTCTTCCGCGAGACCTCTCTGGGCTGCCGGTCTTCTACCAGGACCTCCTCCAGACCTGGAAACTCTTTACAATGACCAGGTCCGTGGCGGCCACCGAGGGGGCAGATCTCCTCGCGGAGCCCCTGCTACACAACCCCCAGCTCCGTGTGCAGGTGGCGGAGTCCCGCTCGGTGCGCCAGAGGTTGGTCCTGGCAGAGGTCACAAGAGTCGGAGACCTCCTGGACTATGACCGGGGAGACTGGCTGGATCCCCTGACGCTCGCTCAGCGCATGAGGCTTTCCAGACCTTGTACTCCCTGGCGCACACTTCAGGAGGTGAAGGCCGCTTTGCCGCCCGCTGCTCGGGTTCATCTCGACCGGGTCCTGCACGAGGGCACGCCCCGCCCACCCCTTACCCCAGGCCCACCAGACCTTTTAATTGGACCCCTGCCCCATGGACCCAACCGACCCCTTCACCCCTTTACTGGAAGCCGGCTGCACGAGATGCAGCCGGTCTGCTTTCACACCGCGCCAAGAAAACATCTCTACACACTCGTGCTCCACACCCTTCACGCCCGCACCCTCGTGTCCCGCCCCGATACAAAATGGCAGGATCTCCTGCCACCTTTGGAGGGTGAGGAGCCCTGGTGGGCCAGCCTATATTCCACCTTAGTCCCGAGGCCCGCCGGGGATGTCAGTTGGCGGCTCCTTCACGGAGCCGTGAGCACGGGCGTGTACTTGGCGCGATTCACCTCAATCCCAGACACCTGCCCCTTTTGCGGCGTGAGGAATACCCTGGCACATATTTACTTGGAGTGTGCCAGGCTGCAGCCCCTATTCCAGCTCCTCACCAATATTTTATTACGTTTTTGGTTACACTTCTCCCCTCACCTTCTCATTTATGCACTCCCTATCTGTGGCCCCACAAAGTCACAGGATCTCCTGATCAACTTCCTCCTGGCCCTAGCTAAAATGGCCATCTATAAAACCAAGTGAGGAGGTTGGCCGATGGAGTCTCCTGTGACTGTGAGGCCTATTTCTGATCCTCGGTCCGTTCACGTATCTGGGCAGAGTTCCTCTGGGCAGCATCCTCTGACTCCTTTGAGGAGCAGTGGGCGCTGTCCGGGGTTCTCTGCTCCGTGTCCCTGTCCGGTTCCCTTCGTTTGACCCTTTGACCAGACTCCTGTCCCTGTTATTTCATTAGTTGTCTCCCGGAATTTTTTGGGCATCTAGGTCCTGTGGATCCCCCTTTTAGGCTGGGGGGGGATCCTTTAGTGGTGGATGGGCTTTGCCCGCCCACTTCCTGGATCCCAATAAGACTGCTTTTCTATAGCCATCTGGCCTTGCTCCATCACAATACCTAGAAAGGGTACATAACTGAAATGTGAAACCATGACATGATTTCAATGAATGAGACATACTGCTCATGGTGTTGCAAAATTTTCCTGTAAGGAACTGTATGCTCATATAGCTACACCAACTACCAAAGCTCCAATGAAATCAAGAGGAATTCACTTTGCAGTGATTTATTTTTTTAGTCTGCACTGTGGTGGTCAGAGGTTTGGATAAAACCCAGAATTCCCCCCCAATTTTGTGTGGATTCAAGCTCCAGCCTTCAAACTGCTCTGTTTTGTGTCTATAATGGCCCTTAATTAAGTGAAGTGGAGTATTGCTCGTGTATTCCAAACACTACCCTTCCTGCTTCCAGTATGCATCTTATACCTCAAAGGAGGCTAGGAAGAGCTGATATAGCTTTTATTTTACATATGCTGGGGGTTCCTCTATGCCAGGAGAATCTATTTTAAGGCAGCTTTACCATGCTTTTCTTTCATCTTGTGGTGCAAGAGGTTGTAGCACAGACTGGATCTGGCCCTCTCTTATGTTTAGAATTCAATCCCTTGGATTTGTTGACTTGGGGTGGGAAGATTGGGAAAGTTATGAAAAGGTTGATAATTCTAAGTAGAATTTGTTACACGATATGTATTTCAGCTCCTTTGAGAAAAAGTGTTATATTCAAATAAGTTGGCATAATCATCAGTTACATCTTCAGTGTGTATTCTGCTGTTGCAACATCCATGGGTGGAGACTAACACAAAGAAGGTTTCAGAGTAGCAGCCGTGTTAGTCTGTATTCGCAAAGGAGCTGTAGCTCACGAAAGCTTATGCTCTAATAAATGTGTTAGTCTCTAAGGTGCCACAAGTACTCCTTTTCTTTTTACAAAGAAGGTGGACTGTTATCCCACAGTTCTTCCTTTCTCCCATTTCTTCTCCCCCCTTTCAGTCTAATATTTTGGTGCCAAATAGAATGTTTTACATTCAGCTTACAGAATTCTTGTTCAAGCTGTGGGCCTTAGTTTGCCCCTGTTGTACTGTCTTAAATAAAAAATATTGAATAATTGTGTAATTTTTGCTTTTGCATTACAACAGCAATTCTTCTCAAGGATATTAATCCCCCAGTGTACACAGAGCATGAAAGACAACATAGCCTAGCATGTGTTAGGGCATTTCCCATAGCCTTCCACTCACCTGAAAAAGCTTTAGGTAAATATTTCAAAGAATGAACGATGAAGACCTCTTAATTGTCCACTGCTCCTTATGTCATAAAAAAAATTATAATTGTATTTTGATCAAAGTTGGAAAATTTATCTATAGCATATGTGCTATATTCTATATTACACTTAAAATTTTTCCAACTTTTTTTTTAAATCCAGAGCAAAGGGTTTAAATTAACTTTGAAGGTACTGATACTGAATTAGTAACCTTTTAAAATTTCTCCTGATTAGTTAAGAAATTAGTGTTGATTAAAAATTCTTACAGAACCAATTAAGCATGCAGCTTGTAACATTCAGAATTATTTTAATTGCTTCTTAGATTTGAGACGGTCTTAGAAGTTCCATGGCATTAGAAATGGGGAAGATGAAAAAATGTTTGGAGTTGCAGTTTTTCAAAAATATGTTACTTTGATGTGATGTCCCTTCTTACTTATCAAGCTTGTTTGTTTCTTGCCTCCTTGTTTGTTCCTTTTATTTTATTAATAAGGAGGTAACAAAGCTGGCCAGTTAAACATTCCACCATGATTTCAACAATTTCCATCCCAAGATCAACCTCAGCCTGGACCAGTCCACTCAAGAGATCCACTTCCTGGACACTACGGTGCTAATACGCAATGGTCACATAAATACCACCCTATATCGGAAACCTACTGACCGCTATTCCTACCTACATGCCTCTAGCTTTCATCCAGATCATACCACACAATCCACTATCTACAACCAAGCTCTACGATATAACCGCATTTGCTCCAACCCCTCAGACAGAGAAAAACACCTACAAGATCTCTATCATGCATTTTTACAGCTACAATACCCACCTGCTGAAGTGAAGAAACAGATTGACAGAGCCAGAAGAGTACCCAGAAGTCACCTACTACAGGACAGGCCCAACAAAAAACAACAGAACGCCACTTGCCATCACCTTCAGCCCCCAACTAAAACCTCTCCAACGCATCATCAAGGATCTACAACCTATCCTGAAGGACGATCCATCACTCTCACAGATCTTGGGAGACAGGCCAGTCCTTGCTTACAGACAGCCCCCCAATCTGAAGCAAATACTCACCAGCAACCACACACCACACAACAGAACCACTAACCCAGGAACCTATCCTTGCAACAAAGCCCGTTGCCAACTTTGTCCACATATCTATTCAGGGGACACCATCGTAGGGCCTAATCACATCAGCCACACTATCAGAGGCTCGTTCACCTGCGCTTCTACCAATGTGATATGTGCCAGCAATGCCCCTCTGCCATGTACATTGGTCAAACTGGATAGTCTCTATGTAAAAGAATACATGGACATAAATCAGACGTCAAGAATTATAACATTCAAAAACCAGTCAGAGAACACTTCAGTCTCTCTGGTCACTCGATTACAGACCTGAGGGTGGCTATCCTTCAACAAAAAAATTTCAAAAACAGACTCCGACAAGAGACGGCTGAATTGGAAATAATTTGCAAACTGGATACAATTAACTTAGGCTTGAATAGAGACTGGGAATGGATGAGTCATTACACAAAGTAAAACTATTTCCCCATGTTATTTCTCCCCCCACTGTTCCTCAGATGTTCTTGTTAACTGCTTTGAATGGCCTATCTTGCTTGTCACCATGAAAGGTTTTCCTCCTTCCCCCACCCTGCTGCTGGTGATGGCTCATCTTAAGTGATCACTCTCCTTACCGTGTATATGATAAAACCCATTGTTTCATGTTCTCTGTGTGTGTATATAAATCTCCCCACTGCATTTTCCACCAAATGCATCCGATGAAGTAAGCTGTAGCTCACGAAAGCTTATGCTCAAATAAATGTATTAGTTGCTAAGGTGCCACAAGTACTCCTTTTCTTTTTTCAGTTAAAAATGAACATGTTAATTAGATCCTCACTGCATTAAAAATGTATATTGCAAACACACTACAGCATTATATGCACACTGGATATTTTATCTATGGATATGTAAAGCTATACTAATTCTGGTTTTTGTATTTAAGGGTTTTTTTTGTTTTGTTTTGTTTTTAAATCTAACGGATCTGGATGCCTAATACTTATTCTTTTACAGCATTTTAGTTAATTTACCTGCAACAAGATGAATCCCAGAATCTAATTAAATACTATTTATGATGGTTCAGTGGTTGGCCTAACTTCAGTAGGGATAGAAAATATTATCTGTATATTACGAGAACCACTACCTTTGCTCAGACAAAAACTTAACTATAACTTCTCTCTGGTTTTACCATTTCCCCCGTAGGTATGGCTGGGTTAGAAGTGGAGAAATAGAATACCCTGATAAAGGCTATTGTCACAGAACCTCTGGTCCAACCCATATCAGGAAATTCTTGTTTAGTCCCATTGTTTCATGAGAAAGTCTGTTCTTATAAAATAGGCATACTAATATTTTTAACAAGTAAAATTGTGAGTTGAACTTCATCCTTATTGTAATGTTATTCGTTTCAATTGCTTATGCCATAGATAAATTTTACAATTTTATTTTGATCAAACTTGGAGAATTTATCTATGGCGTATGCGCTATATTCTATATTAAACTTAAAATAATCCAATGACTCCCTTGGTTTTCTGTTAACTCTAACTTCACTGAAATTAAACTCTGCTTTAATAAGAGAAGAATCAATAGAAATAACTTGAAATTCATTTTTAATCAAGTTGTTGTGAGACAAGGAACTGAGACGAGGATCCAACTCTAGGAGATAGAGAAAATTGATCAGTATTACAAAAACTCAGCCCTTCCTGAGCCTGCAGAGCGATGTGCAAGATTGCCACAGTTTTTCCATATACGTAGAATAGAAGATATTGTGGAAATGGTGTTGAGTGTTGGCAACAATAATAAGGGGCTGGGATTCACTGGCTTGGAAACACTTAAAGAGCAGCATTATTTCAATCCCTATTACTGTTTCATTCATCCACTGCTTCTCTCTCTCTCTCTCTCTCTCCCTCCTCCTCCCCCCTTAGCTCTAGATCTATGCTCCCTCTTTTTTCTTATTTTTTTCCCTAGCCCATCAAGAGTTAAAATTACCTGAACTTCCCTCCCCTGGCTTCCTTCAGTAGCTCTTTATTATTGTTGTTCTAGTTTTTTTCTGTTCATTGACTAGGATCAGTCTCTGTTCTCCCTTAGCAAGTTGTAGCACTGTGTCTCTGTTAAGAATCATAGTGAGTGCTTCTCTGTAAATGAGGCCCTGACTGAGCTATTAACTGTTTAAAAGATAGTTTCATCTTTCATTTCTCTGTGGGTCAGCCGTACAAGGGTAACTCTACCGAGCATTTGTGTATCCTTTGTTTAGCCATTTTTACCAGACCAAAGTTTTTAATGATTTCTGATCTTGCTTCATTTGTTACTTCAGGATCTAGTCACTTAGAGAATTGCTGTTTCTGGCAGAATTGTCTCAATTCTGCAGCTTCCCACTGAGCTCTGTTATTTATCTTCTTGATGTGCATCACCGGCAACTAACTCCATTAGAGTCTCATGTAAGAAAAAGTCCAAAGCGGAGTGCCCAGCCTCAGAATCCAGGCTGAAGCCTAAGCAGCTGACCATTAAGAATCCATCCCACAGTCTCACCAGCCAGCTGGTGGTTGAGGCTGCTCCAACACAATGACTGAAGTAGTCCTTTTGTGGTGGAATGAAGCCTGGAGTAACCGTGACACAGCGGCTACTATAGCCCTGCCCCACTTCTAGCATCTCTGGGAGAACTTCAGCCATACAGTGTGCAGATGAACTGCATGGATTGTGTTGTTTGCAGCTGTAGAGTCGAAAGCACAAATTCCCCTCAAGAACACATTTTTCTCACTGCTCTTTTTCAGAGAGCCTGTGTTCCTCTTAGTCCCTTCTTCAGTGTCCAGTGATGCTGTAAGGTGGGATTTTCAAAAGTGCTCAAGCTTGACTGCTCTCACTGGAACTCTGAAATGAAATTCTTGGGGTTTTTTGGGGGGCAAAGGGGGGAAGCAAAATTACACTAACACTGAGTGCTTTTGAAAATCCTACTCAAAATCTCAGTACAATGAAATCCTAATTTGATGTGATTATGGAGAGAAGGTTTTTTGGCTGTTCTGATTTTCTCAGAATTAGTTTTGTTATCTTACCCCAAACTACATTGCTAAGGTAGCTGTCAGTTGGTGGCACTAAAACACACAGGATATGTCTTCACTTTAAGCTGGGGGGGGGCGGGGGGGGGTAAATTCTAGTTCAAGGACACATACCCATATTAACCTCTGATTGAGCTAGAGCATAACAATGGTGGTGCAAGCTGAGGAAGGGCTACCTGTTCTGAGTCCATACCCACCTGAGATGCTAAGCATGTACTCAAGGCAGCTAGCTGCACCCTCAGTTTGTGCCTCTGGGGCTACACAGTTTGCTAGTTCAATCAGAACTTGCATGGGTATGTTTCCTTGGACTGACATTTATTACCCCCCCCCGCTCAAAATGTAGACATGCACTATAGTCTTCCAAATTTTTAATTAGCATGTAAGCACATGTTCAGTCTTGAGAAGACAGCCTATGGGGTTAGGTTTGTTATGCAAGTTCAGTAGACAGGGCGTTATGCTAGTAACACGAGAGTTTTCTTTCTCTCTTAGTCTAGTCTAATGGGAGGCAATAGTCGAGGCAGAGATGCTCAAGAATGAGAATTGGTTTTGAGCTAAGATTCCTGGAAGAAGGGACTGTCTACATGCAATTTGTGACCACCTCTGGTCCAGAACATGTGTTAATAAAAGTTACAAAAACTATACCCTAACTCCCTGTCATTACCGGCTTCCATTCTGCTAGAGGAGAAACCAAAGCCCTTTCACCTACCACCACTTGGCAGAGGGGAGACACAAAGGGAGGGGCAACTGTGGGTGCGGGTGCATTACACACATAGTATAGTGAACACTGGGGACAATTAATTAAAACGCTGTTGGAGAAACTGCAGTATTATTAAACTGTGGTTTAAGGTCTGAAGCCAAAAGACTAATTTACATGAAAATGAAATTCATATTTTATGAAGCTCTGTTAATGTTAAAATTAATAAAAAATAATGAAAGCTTCAATGTATTGCAGCTAGCTATAACTCACATTTAGTTGTGTTTTATTAACATATAGACCGTCAATTGCTCTAACAGCTAGGTGCTTTTTAAAAAAAAAAAAAAAAAAAAAAAAAGTTAAACATAACTTACCACCGATTATATGTAATCACTCTATGAAAAAACTGCCAAAGTGTAGAGTAGTTTTAGAAACCATGTTAGGAATGAAAGAAACAAAAAACAAGACAAAAGCCAAAGCTCAAGGAAACCCTGCACTGAATAAACTTGTCTTGCTGTGTACCCAGAAACTCATTAGGGTTGGGCTCTGTTGGACCACTAAAAAGGAGTCAATTCCATATACTAGGGTCCTGAACAAAGAAAGCCCTGTATCTGGTCTTGGACGATTAAATACCAGAAACTGAGATCAAGAGATTTTCACTCCATCCTAAAAAGAAAAGGAGTACTTGTGGCACCTTAGACACTAAAATTTATTTGAGCATAAGCTTTCGTGAGCTACAGCTGAAAGCTTGTGCTCAAATAAATTTGTTAGTCTAAGGTGCCACAAGTACTCCTTTTCTTTTTGCGAATACAGACGAACATGGCTGCTACTCTGAAACCTGTCACTCCATCCTAATAACCATGATAACACAAGATATACTCTCTCAGTTAACTGGGTTGCAGACAGTTTAGGACTTGAAGAATATCCTGAACAGTTTGAAAAGCCTGCAGAAGTGAAGAGAGTCTGTCCAGAAATTGAGCACATAAATTTGTGCTCACTGCATTCATAGGATTAACTGCTGTGTTCTACAATAGCTAGAGTTTCTGGTAGACTTCAAGGATAGGCTACTCAATACACTCTACTGAAGGCTATCCTAGAGATGGCAAGTGTATGGATAAACACTGCAAGTTTTACATGAGGAATAGGTGTAGCCTCCTGGCCAGCCACAGATTTAAATAGATTCTACAGGCTACTGTTAGCTCAGAACCCACTGAGTGGGTGCGGTAATACCTTTTATTGGACCAACTGCTGTTGGTGAATGAAGCTTTTGGGCCATACAGAGCTTTTCTTCAGGTCTCCGAAAGGAACTCCCAGCACCACAGCAAAATGCAAGGCAGAACAGATTGTTCAGTGTAAGTAGTTAGCACATATTGTAAGGGACCATTCAAGGTAAAGCGGCTCATTAAAACCTCAGCAGTCATAGGAGTTAGTGGGTTACAGATTGTTGTAATGAGTCCTAAAAGTGTCTCATCAGTCCATGAGTTTTAGGGCATGTCTATAGTGTAGCTGGTCGGGGAGCGGGGCAGCGGCCACTCCCCCACCAAGCAGGAGTGTTGCCTTTTTAATTACTTGGCACCTTTAAAATTTACACTCACTCGGTGGCACTCTGGGACTTCAGCAGCACTTCCGCACTGGGTCCTTCACTCGCTCCGGGCTTTGGCAGCATCGCAGTGGCAGGGGTCCTTCAGTACTGAAGACCGGAGCGAGTGAAAGACCCGACACTGAAGTGCTGCTGAAGACCCGGAGCACCACCGGGTGAATACCAGGAAGTGGTGCTTTTTTTTTTTTTTTTTTTTTAAATCTCTGCTGCCTCTGTTTTTTTTCTACCTGGCTATGCCATGGCATCTACACACAGTGCTGCAGTGGCACTGCTGCAATGCATCTGCTGAAGACACTATGCTGGCAGGAGAGAAAACTCTCCCAGATCTGCATAATAAAGTCACCTCCAAAAGCGGCAGAAGCTATGTGAGTGGGAGAGCATCTTCTGCCAACAAAGCATGTCCACACCTGTGCTTTTTGTCATTAGAACTTTTATCATTCAAGGGTGTGTTTTTTCACACCCCTGAGAAACAAAAGTTAAAGTGCAGTGTAGACATAGCCTTAGTGTCTGGCAGAGTAATCAATTTAAGTTCTGAGGCTCATTTTTTGAATGTGTTGTACTGGTTTCCTTTGAGGATGAGGACTGATAAGATGATCACTCTCTCTGACCTGACAAGTGTTCAGCCATAGGCGAGGGGGTGTGTTTGTCTTTTATCACTTTCCTGTGAGATTTCATTTGAGAGCACAGTGATTGGCTGGTTTCACTCACCCACCTTGTGTCTCAAATATCCTGAGACCGACACTGCTACAACTACACTGAGAACTCACAAACACCGTTAGGGCCTAAAGAGGGAACAATTTTAGCTTATGGTGAACAAATACCCTCAGGAGATGGGGAGATATTTAGTTCTGGACCTGATATTACTGTGTGCCGAACACACTGGAGAATCCATAGCCACATGCTAAGTGGGCATTTTTTAATATACCTCATCACAAATAAGGAAGTACTTCTACACTCATTTTGCTTCAAATATTGATTCCCCCCCCCCCAAAAAAAATGATTGGTGAAAAAGGAAGTGAGAAGAAAGGGAAAAAATTTAAAATTGGAAAGTACAAAACATAGTTCAATTTCAACCCCCACTGAATGAAAACTATTTCAAAAATGCTTTTCATTTTTTTATTTTATTACCAGTTTATTTTTTAACTTTAATCATGATAGAGCATTATCACATTTGAACACTGTCTTCCAGCCCAGATAATCTCAAAGGGTAGGAAAGAAAGTTATTGTGATGGAAAACAAAGTGAAAAGAGACTAGGGGTGGGAGAAGGAGGAGAAAGAATCAGGTAGGCATAGAAAGGAGAGAAAAAAAATCATCAGACAGGCAGAAGAACTAAAATGGAGGGAGACGCAGTTAAAATCTGTAGTGGTCAAGTCATACCATTCCTCCCAATTCTGGATATATCAAGAGACCTCAGTGGACTGACTCTGAAGGATAAATGAAGTTTTACAGATCTGATTACAGATGGAGATGGAGTAGTCTCCCATATATTAGAAAGGGAATAAACTAAAGTTTAATTTGTAATTTAAAAAAAAAAACAAAACCAAACACACACCCCCCAGCAAAAAACAAAACAAAAACAAACCCCCCCACACACACACACTCCAAAAAACAAACAAACACTGAGTGTCTTTATATAGCCTGTTTTTCTGCTTGGTGAATGTAGTGTATTAGTATCTTAGAAGAACTGACTTTTTTCCATTGTATTTGATAGTAGCAGGGGAGAATGTCAATAGTTTTTATTTTAGCATTACCTCTTCAAATTTTGTAAAATGCAGGAAATGAGTACTAGTGTTTCAAGTTTTCCAGGCGATTCCATCCCTTGTTTGGTTTGTGGTGCACTTCTCTACATTCCCTACACTCTCCACTTCTGCTTGGCCTGCATTATCCATGGTCATTTATTGACATCTGGAAAATGTTTTTTGCAGTCTCTAGTGGGTGCTCATATGTATTTGCATTTAGATTTCATTGCTTGATCATGTTAAAATTCAAAAAAATCTCCAATTTCATATTCAGAACATTTGATATCTCAGATCATTTGGTCTAAATCATAATCTGTTAAATCTGATCCCTAATCTGTACTGATATTGATATAAAAGAAAGTGGCAGAGACCAGGCTTTCTACCCAACTTTCAGATTTCCATATGCATCTCAGCCCAGTCAAAATGAAAATCCACACCATCAGCTGGTATGGTTGCACTCCGATCACTCAGATCTGTTGCTATTTCACAGCATTTGATTCCAAACTGTTTACACTCACTTTATAATGTCAGACACTTATGCTTGGAGGCAGAGCATTTTTATCAGTATTTATCACATTTCTCAGAAGCTGGTTTTGGTGCTTTTGATGGACTATGTTCTTATACATGGATGCAAGATCCAACTAATTTTTTTAAACATGTGACAAGCTATGTTTATCATCCAAGTTTTTTACACTTGTTTCAGTAAGCTTGTAAAATAGTGTCGTCTTCCCTTTTAAGGGCCAGGACAACAGCCCAGCCAACTCTGTTCTGAGGGAGAGCCCCTCGAAATAAAACAGTTGTTTGGGTCTCACAGAGGGTATTATCAGGCCCAGCTGGGAAGGAGTCAGGGACTACCCAATTCTGATAAAAACTAAAGAGCTCAGTTTAAGGAAGAGGAGCTAAAGGAAGCAGGGAAGCTCTCAGACACCTGGTCTATATGATAGCTGCCAGGAGCAGGGAGGTTCTGGGTCAGGGGAATTTTGGCTGATTTTATTTTGGGGTTTTGCTGAAGATTGTCAGTGCAACAGATAAATGCTGCCTTGAAGAAAAGGCCTGAATAGACTGTCATGGTAATCTTGTCTGGGCTGGGGATATAGGCTAGCAGTCTATGCCTTGAAAATAAAAACAGATCATTCTGTGGGACAGGAACATGTAAATAGAAGGTGTAATTCATAAAAGGGCTTGATCCTATGTGGTGTTGAGTATCTCTTGCAAATTGAGGACCTGCAATTCATAGTGACCTCCATTATGGTTAAGAGTGCTCATTACTTCTTAGGATTGGATCTGAAAATACGACTTTTTTCCAGTAAATGCAAGTAATATTTTTGGTCTACCAATGATTCACTTAATGCAGAAAAAAATATGTAGAACTCCAATAGATATAGATTTATGAAAGCTACACTGATGCTGAATATGTTCATCATGATTAACATTCTTTATAATAGCAAGAATGAGTAATTTGGCCATTATTTTAGAGTGATACCATATCATTTAAAATATTTACCATCAGTAAGATTTAGGTGGTTTTTCTTTTAACTTAAAACCAGATTCTTTTGCAAATTCCACCCCCCCAAGCTGGATAACTTTATTATACAAGTTCACACACAGTTTCTGGTGCCACCAACACACCTATAATTAAGTTTGTATCTAAATTTTCCAAATGAACTGTGTTTTGGGACAGTTTTATTGGCCATTAATTTTAGTGATACAATCTCACTATGATAGGTTTCAGAGTAGGAGCAGGGTTAGTTTGTGTCCACAAAAAGAAGAGTACTTGTGGCACCTTAGAGACTAAAATTTGAGCATAAGCTTTCGTGAGCTACAGCTCACTTCAGCAGATGCAATCCTCTCACTATGATGTTTCTAATGTTATGTAATTACCATGTGTACTATAATGACAGGGAATACTTAGCCATAAGTAGCACACTGACATTGTGTCCTTTCAAATATCTATACCTAAGCATCTTCATTTGAGGGGCTGATATACTACTTTGTCAGACATTAATGCCACTGTGGTTTCAGGGGTGGTGTGACCCAGAGTTCAAGTTGAGGTCCTGATCTAGCAGAAGTTATCAAGGGATATGTCCACAAAAGAGGACTAAGACTCAGGATTACAATGCCTAATTTTAGGTACCCTGCCACTTAGTGGAATCCACAGGCCTCAGTTACACACCTTGGCTTCCTTTATAATGCATAGGTAGAGTGAGGTGCCTAAGAATAAAAGGAATACTTGTGGCACCTTAGAGACTAACAAATTTATTGTAGCATAAGCTTTTGTGAGCTACAGCTCACTTCATTGGATGCATGTAGTGGAAATTACAGTGGGGAAATTTTATATACATAGAGACCATGAAACAATGGGTGTTACCATACACAGTAAGGACAGTGATCAGGTAACGTGAGCTATTACCAGCAGGAGAGCGGGGGGACGGGACCCTTTTGTAGTGATAATCAAGGTGGGCCATTTCCAGCAGTTGACAAGAACATCTGAAGAACAGTGTGTGTGTGTGTGGGGGGGGGGGAGAATAAACATGGGGAAAGAGTTTGTGTAATGACATCCACTCCCAGTATTTATTCAAGCCTAAGTTATTGTATCCAGTTTGCAAATTAATTCCAATTCAGCAGTCTCTCATTGGAGTCTGTTTTTGAAGTTTTTTTTGTTGAAGAATCACCACTTCTAGGTCTGTAATTGAGTGACCAAAGAGATTGAAGTGTTCTCTGACTGGTTTTTGAAGTTATAATTTTTGACGTCTGATTTGGGTTCATTTGTTCTTTTACGTGGAGACTGTCCAGTTTGGCCAAGATACATGGCAGAGGGGCATTGCTGGCACATGATGGCATATATCACATTGGTAGATGCACAGGTGAACAAGCCTCTGATAGTGTGGCGGATGTGAGGTGAGTGGATGTGTCCTTACACAAAGTAAAGCTATTTCCCCATTTTTATTCCCCCCACACACACACTGTTCTTCAGACGTTCTTGTCAACTGCTGGAAATGGCCCACCTTGATTATCACTACAAAAGGTTCTCCCCCCGCCCCCCTGCTAGTAATAGCTCACCTTACCTGATCACTCTGGTTACAGTGTGTATGGCAACACATTGTTTCATGTTCTCTTTGTATACAAAATCTCCCCACTGTATTTTCCACTACATGCATCCGATGAAGTGAGCTGTAGCTCACAAAAGCTTATGCTCAAATAAATTTGTTAGTCTAAGGTGCCACAAATACTCCTTTTCTTTTTGTGGATACAGACTAACATGGCTGCTACTCTGAAATGTGCCTAAGAATGGCATTTTAAAAAAATGCCTGCACATTAAGCAGGGAACTGCCTTGTGTAGCCAGTAGGAAATGCTAAGGAGAAGAGTGTAACCAGAGGCCCACTCCTTAACAGGAACTAGCTACTTAACACTAATACAGATGGTGGGGCTTTTCTCCACTTGGGAGTCACAACCATGCACCTTATCCTGGAGTTAGGCACCTAAGCCAGGTCAGCCCTCTAGTCTTTTAGTTAGAGCATTCATCTGCAAAGTGGGAGACCCAGATTCAAATCTCCACTTTGTCTGATCTGGAGCAGAGAATTGAACCTGGGTCTGCCCGCTCCTAGGTTAGTGCTAGGATATGTAGTATCCTGGGATGGGGAGTCTCCATCTACCCTCTTGAAGCTGGTCCATTTTATATAAACTACTTAATTTCAACCACGGAGAATAACGCGTCAGACATTAGTTGTTAGGGTACTCACCTGGGAGAGTCCGGTTCCAATCCCTTACGTAAAGACAACTATGGTGGGCGAGACATTAGTCCATTGAGCCTAGGATCCTGTCTTCTGACAGTGACCAGTACCACATGCTCCAGAAGGAATGAACAGAACAGGGCAACTATCAGATGATCCATCCCCTTTTGTCCAGTTCTGGCTTCTGGCGGTTGGAAGTTTAGGGACACTTAGCAATGGCTATCTTCCACGGACGTATCCAATTCTTTTTTGAACCCAATTATGCTTTCAGCTTCACAATATCCCCATCAACAAGTTCCACAGGCTGACTGCCTGATGTTTTCTGGACTGATGCTCCCATATGTAGTCTACAGCCACATAAGTGATGGTTGGTTTTAAACCCTACTTCATTTCAAGTTTGGCCCATATACATTTTCCAAAACTATTTGAAATACAAGAGAAAGTTAAAAGAAAAGGAGTACCGGTGGCACCTTAGAAACTAACAAATTTATTAGAGCATAAGCTTTCGTGAGCTACAGCTCACTTCATCGGATGCATTTGGTGGAAAAAACAGAGGAGAGATTTATATACACACACACAGAGAACATGAAACAATGGGTTTATCATCACTCTCCTTACAGTGTGTATGATAAACCCATTGTTTCATGTTCTCTGTGTGTGTGTGTGTGTATATAAATCTCTCCTCTGTTTTTTCCACCAAATGCATCCGATGAAGTGAGCTGTAGCTCACGAAAGCTTATGCTCTAATAAATTTGTTAGTTTCTAAGGTGCCACCGGTACTCCTTTTCTTTTTGCGAATACAGACTAACACGGCTGCTACTCTGAAAGAGAAAGTTAGATTTCACAGTTTTATAAAACTGTTGACAAAATCCTTTATTGGAAGATGTTTAAGTGATGCTTCACTAAAAAAGCAAGTATGTTTTGTTTTGCTAGAGTAGATTCCATTCTTGACATCATACCTCCTGCTAGGATTTCAGTTTCATTGTCTCTATTCTTGGATAGCTGTGCTCCCTCAACCAGCATGAAGCATCATCTTTGATGCATTACAAAGTATAAGTCCTGAAATGCTGCGAGATAAAAATTGACATTCAACTCTTGTTTCAGGCTCTCCAATACAAGCATCGTGGTCCAGAACTCAACCCCCCCATGCCCCCCAGACACACAAACAATGTGAAGATTGCCTGGTAAAGCACACAAAGTTGAGAAAATTCCCAAGCTAAAGGTGACACCTGAAACCTTAACCCTACATCATTGGGGCACCTGCTACTCCCCAACTCTGCAAGAGACAGATAATCACCCTTTTTCATTACCAGGAGACCAAGTTCTGCAATGGAGGGGGATCACAGACCAAAGTTTGTGAGGGCAAGCATGTAGTGCACAGACCCTGCAGAAAACAGATACTGGCTCTGTGGGACTCCCTGCGATTGGGAGCAGATGCAGTAGATGGGGCGAGCCTACAAGTTCTTTTGTTGATCCCTCATCCACTGAGAGGCATTATGGCCATGGGAGCTACTGAAGCTGCATCTGTGGAGCAACTGCTAGGGAGGTGCTTTGCAGCTATGGCACCCTCTTTGGTGCCCAGAGCAATGCCTGTACAGTTTATCAAATAAAGATTAGAGTGTAGAGTAGCATATTTGTCTTTCTATATGCATGCAAAGCTGTAATCCTGGCATTTTACCACTAGATGGCAAGGCATTATAAATATGCCTCTCCTCTAAATACTTTGGCAGAAATTCTGGATTCTGTTCTGTCAGACTATCATCCCCCACTGGCATAAAATGGAGTGTTATGTCTGGATGGGTATGTACATTGGAATTGGCTAGAGGAGCATAATTGTCATGATTTGGGGGAGGAGGTGTCAGCACTGACTACTTAGCAAGCTATTTTCAAAAGCTAGCCTACAATACACATTTAAGCCTCAAGACTTCAGCTTTTAGTCATTTGAACAGCTGCACTGAATGAGGTCATGTGATTAGACTGCAGGCTCAAGCCCATGTTCCCACCATTAAAAACACTGGAACATATCCCAGAAGTCTCTTAAACTTAGAATGTTGGGGGTGTGTGTATGAAAAAAAAAATATTTTCAAGTGCCCAAAAGTAAAATTATAACTATAGAAGTTAACAGAGCTATGATGACTTAAAACTTGCTGAGGATCTTGACCCTTTGACATAGCACAAGCTTATGGTTTTGTGGTTTTTCCCTCTTTCATTTGATTTTCCTTATTTTAAAAAAAAAATTAAAAAGAGGAAAAAAGATATCAGATTTTAAAAAAGAAACATTAATTGATTGCCCAGGCCTCAGTATCTCCTTTCATACTGACAGCTAATACAAACAATTAATAAGAACCATATAGCCTCAGGAGGATATTGCAGAATACAGAGATATTCCAGTGAGTAAACAGCAAGTGAAATATTATCCTATTGGTTAAGAATCTATTCCACCAAGAAACAAACCCAAGAACTTAGTCCAGAAAGCAACAGAGCAACTAAAGGAGAATCTACTAATATTTGTCCTATGGGGCCTTTTCCTGACTTCAGTAGGAGTTGGAGTGCTCAGCCCCTCTCAGGATCCAGTTCCTAGGCATCCAACCACTGCCTTTTCAGGTTTAACATCCTCATACTTCTCACACACTCTTTATTCATTTCAGCACATATATAATTTCCTTTTATACTCCTGAGTTTCCCTGCCTATGCACAGGTGGCCATCTGACGAGAGAGAGGTACTGTTACCAGGAAAGAATGTTTAGCAGTTTTACTAACATGTCCATGCTCTTCAGTGTTTATAAGTTTGATCAATACACACCACAAAAAATATTTTCTTGTATGAACAATTTACCAGGTCTAAACCATGCTGCCTTCCTCTTGATTTGAGGATGACCAAATATCCAAAATAGGGCCTCTATCAGGATCAGTGGAACTGGAGTCTGAGGGGCCCATGCTCCCTGGAGGGGCTTACTGAGGGGATGCCATGAAAACAGAGAATGGAGGAATTTGGCTGGAAGCATCTCAGCCACATGGAGAGAGTATTGCATATGGTTTAATAAAGTTCCACTTAACCTGCATTCAGCTTCACTCTTTGCAAATGAAACATGGTGACAGCATCAGAACTGCAAGTTCTGAGGCACCACAGCTGGCAAGTGAGCCATGGAACTTGGTCTGAAGGCCCCTTGAGCCCTGGATTTTGTAAACACAACTGTAGTCCACTGAAGAACCCAGTGGAGGAGTTCCAGCTGTACACAGACCTGGCCATACAGAACCGAGACCACTGCAGGAAAGAAAAACTAGTATTTTACCTTTTAAAGTGATTTCACATTAAACAAATCCTTAGGTATGGGGTGTGTGCAGAAGACAGACGAGAAAGGATGGACGTATATGCAGTGAGACAACAGAAAATGGAAGCAAGTGGCTAGGGTTCTATACTGTGGGAGACAGCATAAGCAGGTAGAGGAGACGTGTCCTGCATTTGGAAAACACTGCAAAGAGCATAGCAAGCTGAGACATTTTAGAAGCATTCCAGACATTGAATCCACTGACAGAACCCAAATTTGCCCCAGAAGAATGGGAGTTTGCACACAGCTGGGAGTGACTACAAAACCTCCTTCCTAGAGTAAAGGTAAGGTGGAATTAGCTGTGAAAACGACTAAGAGGTTACTTGAGGCTGTTTCTTCTTGTTCAGAACCCCTTGTTAGAATTCTTGGCATACAAGAATGCCAAATGACATGGGTGCTAAAACTGTCTAGTACAGGTAGTGATGGGACAGGAGACCAATGAGGGAAGAGCTCTTGCAGTCAGAAAGACAGTGACACTACAATGAGGAGATGGCCAACAATCAAAGAAAGCAGGCACTAGAGTACGACAGGACACAAGAACCTACTGGCCCTGGAGACAGGTATTTTTTTTTTTGAGGCTCCAGCCATTAGAAAGACACTAAAATTGCTGTAAGGGGTGCAGTAGCACCATCATGCAAAGGTGACAACACAAAAGGGATAAGTGAGCCAAAGACCAGGAGGCATGACACAGCCAGCCTACGCAGATTGTCACAGAACAGGGAGATGGAGAATCATCTGGAAACTAATCCCACAGGGAAGTAGGAGACTCCATACAGATAGGGTTTGCCAGACTCAGACATCATTTCTGGTGTAGTCACCTGTTAACAGGGGCGGTGAGTTATATGAGCCCATGGTGCCCGGGTTCCAGCAAATGTTCAGGGCTGAATTTCTCCCCCGGCCCCTGTGCACCCCTGCCTGCCCTGGCCAGCTGGTGACTGCCCCCTGTAGCTCTGCACTGTGCTCCATCGCCTGCCACTGCTGGCTATAAGGGAGCAGCCCCAGGGCAAGCTGAGGCAGCTGCTGTGCCTGTGGAGGGAGAATGTGCATGGCAGCCACACACCCCCCTTGCTCCTGGCAGACGACTCCGAGTCAATTCTGAGGGGGGTGGTGCTTATCCTGGCTGGACCTCCTGAGCAGCAGCCTGAGGTGCTTGCATGAGTGTCGTGCCAGGGGCCTCTCTTCGCCTCTCCACCAGAGCTTGCTGCTGCCAGTGGAGAGAGGGCTGGGGAGGTGATTGCTCATTGAATAAAGTATCTTAGTATTTTTTTATTTTTCAGCCACCATCAGGATGCATTTAGTTTATATCAAGTGACAATGAAGTTGAATACCAAGTTGGAATTTTCACATTTAGTTGTTGTGGGGAACTCCCCTCCATCCCCCAGATTTAGATCACTTAGGAATTTGAAGACATTTCTTTCCTTGACTTATGTTGGGAAGAAAAAATAGTCTCCTTGTTACATTTGTTGCAAAAAGTCAAGGTGCCTTCCTAACTATCATCATCAGCATCAGCGTTCACCAGCGAGTGCCAATGATTCTGGAATAGAAGTTAGTAGTTTAATTTATGTCCCCTTTTCTGCTTGATTTGCTCCAACAGCAGAACATAGCCATTCTATGAATTACCTTAGGAAAAACTATGTTAACCTTTAAAATGACATTTGCTAAACTATTGAGCATGCTAAGCATTCATTTGGCTAGGTCCACAATCTGAAAAAGATCTAAACTATGAGTGACAAGATGGTGAATTTAAATATGAATTCACAGGATTTCCTTCCAGATTATTATGATTAACATTTTTACTGTGTTACTTCTTGAAATTGTCCCTATAAATATTTCTGCAATATATGGCCATGGTTTTGTAAAATATTACAAATTTTAAAAAAAGTATTATTTCTAATACACATTTATCAGCAAAGAGCACATATTAAGAACCATGTAATTGCAAAGCAGGAATAGATCATCTCAAAAAGCTCTTGCAATGAAAGATATATTCCATAGATGAACTAGAATTTATGAAAACCTTTACTGGAACAACAAGTTGTCTGACTGGCAAAAGGAAGACTGGTGACTTTTCCAGATATAGATGCTGGGAAAACTGGCTTCTGTTCAATAAAGAATGGAAGTCAATTGCTGTGCAGCTGATTCTAACATCAGGAACACATCATAAATTGCAGATTACATTCAGACTTTACATAAAGAAGTTTCAAGGCTTATTATAGATTAACATTAAGAATGAATAATTGTTTAGTTTTGCATATACTATGTGCACATCTCTAATTTGCATATTTCTATGACTACATGGTTTCCCCCTTGGACCAGATGTTCATACCAGCAAGATTTTTGTACTTGATATTAGTTCAGTTTACTACTCATTTTCCTTTCACTTTTGTTAGTATCAGCAGGTTTTTTATGGTCTTGCAGTATCACCTGCAAGGAAAGATAATATTCTCCCAGATCCCATTTAAACAATGGATTATGACAAGCATTGGGTTTAGCCTCCAAATCCAGCAGTCCATCTCCCAGGAATATGGCAGCATGGTATGCCTACTAGTGCTTTTAGAACTTCGATAATGGGGAGCAGTTGAACACTACAGGGAAGAGTAGTTCAGATAGTGACCTTGTAAGGTAGTGTATTCACTACTCATAGCACCCTCTTGTGTTATGGTGTGATACTGCAAGTATCTCCACTGCCAACTGACCATCCGTAGGTCTTTCATGGCTCTGCCCAAATCACAAAGTTCAATCCCCTTCCAAGGGTTAAGAAGGTTTAACTAAGTACATCAAGTGTCAAAAATACAAAAAAGCTTTGGGACACCTTCTTGGGCTATTCCTCGTCCCCATCCTGGGGTGGGTGGGTGGAAAAGGGGGAGAGAAGGAAGGAAGAAAGGGTCCATCTTCAGCTCTTAGGGCTCAGTATTCCTTCTGTTGGGCTTGCATGCCATTTCCTCAGTGGCTGGTATGGGAATGCAGGTCCACCTCTAGGTTCCAGCCCAGGGATCCTGTAGGAAGCTGCTAGGTCTGCTTCCTCAGAAATGCTGCTCTTTTAGGCCACTTCCTACGTTTCCCCATCGCTTGGGGTTAATATAGCCCCTCCTTTGCTTCTCAAACCTCTGGTTTCTCCCTAGATCCTCCCAGCTTCTCCTTTTTCCTCATGTAAGAGCCACTTTTCCACCCCTGCTGGGCTCCACTCAAGAACTTTCACCCGACTCCATCTCAGGGCCTTCTCCATGGCAGCCTAGCCTGCTCCTTGTAGGCCTCCTACCTCGCTTCTTGCCCGTAGAATCCTTATCACCAGGCTCCCTCCCATGCACAGGTTTCTCTACACAGAAGAGTCCTCCCTTTTTCCTTTTCTTCCCCCTACCAGGACTGGGTCCTTACAAGGCCCAGATGCCTAACGATCCATACCTAGCTCCAATCCCTCTAGTCAGGAGGCACTCAACCACAGGGCCCTAAATGGCTCTTAGCCTCAAGTAATGGTTTTCTCCCATCACCTGTTAGACAAGAGGTTGAGTGTGCCCCTGGAGGAATGCTGCCTCCACAGGCTCACAACCACATCCACCTGTCCATCCTCTCTATCTAGCCTTAGAAACATCACTAAGTTTGTCCCTGTGATAAAAGTTAAAGTTCCTGACACTGGTCCTTTTGATTGTGTCCAGTATCCAAAAAATGAAGTACAAGATCCAATATCCAAAAAAACAGCTAACAACAAGCATGACCGAATTGTCTTATCCACTATGTTTGATTTTAAAATTTAATAAATTTGTTTAAATGGGCATTAACTGAAGGACAGATTACATAGGAGGTTGACATGTATTCTGTAACCTTTGCTGTTGCATCCTGAAACAGCTGAAGTTATTCCAAAATACATTGAGACATCAAGTAATAAGGATGTCTAGGTTTTATTTATCATATGTCAGATAGGAAGTCAGCCCAGGACAAAATTTTGCAAGCAAGAATTGCAATAATAATCAATACATGAAGTAAAGAAAGTCTGAACAGACAGCAGTGCTGATAAGAAAATTTAAATCTGATCATATTTATTCTGTTGATGAAAAACCAATGTTTGGCACCTGATTCAATTATGCATCAAAAAAGCTGGAAGTTGGGGAGGACTTCACTTTAACAGCACTATGTAATCAGCATCAAATGTAAAGAAAAGAAGGGGAGCAGATTATTATACTTGTTGCCTAAAGTAAATTTCAGGTGGTGTTAGAATTGAGTACAAGAGCTGGGTAAGTGGTACATCATGTCTGAATACTCATTTGAATGTGTAAGCAAGTTCATTCACTTTGGCTGTAGCCCTGCCCTTTGTGTGTTCACACTCAGTGAAGATTTGTGCAATTGAATTTACTGACATGAATGCTTTTGGAAAGTAAATTTTATGCCCGCACAATTGAATACTTATGGAGAGAAAGTAGTGTGACATTGTTTCCTGCAAGCATTCACACCTGAAAACTGATTAGAAGAATTCTGCCCATCCAATCAGGAAACAAAAAGATACTATGTGACTTGTGACCAATCATAAAAATCAGCGAGTCTTCCATTTTTGGATTTTAAGAAAATTAAGTGAAACCTGGGCGGGGGGCGGGAAATCTAGTCATTTCAAATAGCAAATATATTTGAAAGCCACCTCTTAGCAGACATTGAACAAAAAGAGAATTATTTTATCAGATAAATTATTCATTACAAAATATTCTTAGTTGCAGTTTTAACAGCTTGTCAGATATTAAGTATTTTGTAGGCACTTAAGTAGCAGTCATCAGCATAAAAATGTACTACCTACTCCAACAGAAATCCAGTTGGTTTTCCGCCCTGGAAGGTAGTACATAAGACCCTAATCTCAAACTGGAGTAGGCAATGATTAGAGTCTAGACCAGTGGTTCCCAAACTAAGGGTGCTGCTTGTTCTGAGAAAGCCCCTGACAGGCTAGGCCAGTTTGTTTACCTTCCGTGTCCACAGGTTCAGACGATCGCAGCTCCCAGTGGCTGCTGTTTGCCGCTCCAGGCCAATGGGGCTCCGGGAAGCGGTGGCCAGCATGTCCCTTGGCCAGTGCCACTTCCTTCAGCTCTTGTTGACTGAGAGTGGTGAACTACTGGGAGCTGCAATCGGCTGAACCTGCAAACACAGCAGGTAAACAAACCAGCCTGGCCCGCCAGGGGCTTTCCCAGAACAAGCAGCACCCCTAGTTTGGGAACCACTGGTCTAGACCATGACAGGGACATGTGTATTATAACCCCACTATCCACAGCCAAATTTAAGATTAGGTCCTGGATGTGTTTAGGTTTGCAAGTAGGTATACAGATATGTTTGAAACACACTTTTGTGACCCATTGCAGTATGTTCAAATCAGGATGATTGGGCATTTCTTTTTAAGAATACATTTTCATTAATTAATATTTGCTACTTTCAAGCTAGTAGCCCCAATTCTGCAAGGTGCAGACTGCCCTTTAATTCTTATAGCAGCAGAGACATTAAGGCTGTAGAAGAGAAGTGCAAAATTAACAATTCAGCTAGTAATACAGGGCCTGTTCTTGATCCCACTCAAGTCAATGGGAGTTTTGCCACTGACCTCAATGGGAGTAGGTTTGAGTACTTAGTTATTAATTGCAATAAGCAGTAGTTTAGATTAGCAACATCAGCCTTCTGATAAAAACAAGATTTTTTGTTTTAAAAAGTTGGGAAGGGTACATAAATGTTCCAACATTTAGCCAGCTTTGTGCTTAATACAATGCATACTTATAAATGGAATCTTTTTGAACATAACACTCCTCAAAAACAGCATTTGAGTTGTGAAGTTATTTAAATGATTGATAAATCACATGGGAGAAAAAATGACCAAATTTTAAACTAGGCAAGCTCCTTAAGTCTGTTTTTATTCACTAAAGAAACACAAGTGGTTTGTTCAATAATGAATGATGAATTCTGGATATGGATAAGCAAAAGCTTTTTTTTAAAAAAAAAGCAAGCAAGCAAACTTGTAATACAATTCGTTTATTGTTGTGAACTATAGCTATAGACATAATTCAACAAGTTCAAGTGAAGGATATAAAATTCCATATGTGGGAGTGGGTTCCAGTTAGCAGAATCTATTTGATAGAGAAGTAGAAATGTATATACCCCATTGCTGGTAGCTCAGGAGATTGTCTTTGGGCTATGTGGCCCATTTAGTCTCTACCTTCCTAAATATAACCAATAGTTTGAGTCTCCCATAATGTCATTTACAAAGATTTTATTGTCCTTTTGTTTCAATTACAATATATTCCACAGTTTGTCATCATTCTTGGTGAGAATATTTGCCACAAACAAATGCTATTGCATTGCTTTTAATTAAAAAAAAGGTGCCAGAGGCTAAATGGTATTATGATGGGAGGCACGGAAATTAACAAATAGGAAATATACTTGTATGTGCTGGTTACATTATTAAACACAAATTTAACTTTGAAAATATTGACTAATACATGGTCCTATTTTAAAATTTCAGCTGTAATTACGGTATTTATTCAGTTTTGTATACTACCTCAGAGCCAAACTGTAAGTTAAGCTAAGCTTCAAGTACATTTATTTTCACTATAGCTTTCATGTAAAGTTGCCAAAAATATGAGTGGGTATGGAATGAGACAATATTTCAGATTTTGAATATGCCCTTCAGTTTATTCACAAATATATAGTGTGGATATACCTTCATATTGTCACAGGTTTCAGAGTAGCAGCCGTGTTAGTCTGTATTTGCAAAAAGAAAAGGAGTACTTGTGGCACCTTAGAGACTAAAATTTATTAGAGCATAAGCTTTCGTGAGCTACAGCTCACTTCATCGGATGCATCTGATGAAGTGAGCTGTAGCTCACGAAAGCTTATGCTCTAATAAATTTGCTAGTCTCTAAGGTGCCACAAGTACTCCTTTTCTTTTTGCTTCATATTGTCAGACACTTTCCTGACATTCATTAGATAATCAGGTGACTAGGCCATTCATGTGTAATCATTCAAGTGGATCTCCATCTAGAAATAAACTTCTAGTTGCAATGAAACTCAAAATTTGGATTTCTTGAAACTAAAGCTAGGTTTATTTTTCAGTGTCTAGTTAAAACAAAGAAAAATGTAAGAGTTGGGTAACAATACACAGTAAATTTAGTTCTTAATGTAGTAATTCTAATTTGTTAGCATTTTGACAAAGAAAATATGGCTACTGTCAATCTTTGTAAACTGTGGTATTAATTTGCATTCATAGCCTACTGTATGAATCTAAGCTACCTTAAGCTTCAGAGAATCAAAATACAATAGGAATTTTAAAATCCTAATAAAAATCCTGTACAGTGGGAATTGCAATTTCCCAGTAGTAGGGTTGACCAAGTTGAACTATGTTGTTCAGTGAGTAAAATTTCCCACATGTTGTATTAAGAAAAAGGATGTGGGCCCACCCAAATTACACTGAATAACTCCACTTTTTTGCTTATCTGCATTTTGTCTTGCTACTTTAATGGTATATAGAAGAGGATTGAAGAGGTGCATAATGTCATCACTGGCAGTTTTGAATAGTACAACTGCTTTTCTCAAGTCAGCACATTCATTAAAGCTGCTTCTCTTTTGATACATAGCAGTACATAAAAACCTAGTGACCTTGGGCAGGACATCAGTTACATAAGTGGTACAAATTTTGCCTGCCCCTCATTAAAATTTGTTTTATGAACCATAAGCACCTACAGATCCCATAAGACTAGAACATCTAGCTCTGCTTGTGTTCAATTTCTGTTGCGATTTTCTGCTTTTCATTAAATCAGAAACAGTTGAGGTTCAGCTTTGATGCATATTAGCAGCTCGTAGCAGTGGGACTGTTAGATAAGACTTCAACTACATAGAATACACAAAAATTAAAGAATTAGCCTCGAGGCATCACAATTGAACTGAAATAGTTTCAGTGAATGTAGTGATTAATTGTTCCCAGCATTATAAATAGTCTCTCAAAACACTTTAAATATGCACAAGAACTGGGTACAGTTATGGATTACATCCATATACAAGCTCACAGCACCATTAGTAGAGTCTTGTCTTGTACTTCATCATAAGCCTTTATAAACATACGTGGATCCATATTTGGAATGTGAGCCTTGTTTTTTTAAACAAAAAAAACCCTACATCAGGTAGATCAGCCACTGAATGGGCAAGTAAGAGATATGTGACAGCTGCTTAGATGGTGGCTCCAGGTACAGGGATGGAGAAGGGGGAGCTCTGAGTAGGGAGGTGAATTGTGGAAATGGGAAGAATCCTCATGTTGCATTCACCTACTCTGGCTGAAAAATTGTTGGCTGGGACATAGGTGGAGTGAGCTGATCCACAAAAAAATATGAAAACCATTCCCTGCCCCCAAGCAAAGAGGGAGTAGCAAGAAACTCTCCTTCCACGTTCTGCTCCTGGGGAGATGTAGCTACTCACCCCTTACTCCAGGGAGATTGTAGAGACACAGAATTAGCCTTTGTAAAGTGTCCTTAAGTAGTCTTTGATTACAGCAATTCATAAATGAAGTTACCATGGTGATTGGGAGCATCCCTCCCAGGTATTGAATGAAGATCATCAAATAATGAGATGTTTAGATTTCAGAGTAGCAGCCGTATTAGTCTGTATTTGCAAAAAGAAGAGTACTTGTGGCACCTTAGAGACTAAACAAATTTGAGCATAAGCTTTCGTGAGCTACAGCTCACTTCATTGGATGCATGCAGTGGAAAATACAATGGGGAGATTATTTATATACATAGAAAACATGAAATGGGTGTTATCATACCCACTGTAAGGAGAGTGATCACTTAAGATGAGCTATTACCAGCGGGGGGGTGGGGGTGGGAAGAAAATTTTGTAGTGATATCAAGGTGGGCCATTTCCAGTAGATGACAAGAATGTGAGGAACAGTGGGGAGGTAGGTGGGGGGAGAAATATCATGGGGAAATAGTTTTACTTTGTGTAATGACCCATCCACTCCCAGTCTCTATTCAAGCCTAAGTTAATTGTATCCAGTTTGCAAATTAATTCCAATTCAGCAGTCTCTTGTTGGAGTCTGGTTTTGAAGTTTTTTTTGTTGAAGAATAGCCACTCTCAGGTCTGTAATCGAGTGAACAGAGAGATTGAAGTGTTCTCCAACTGGTTTTTGAATGTTATAATTCTTGACGTCTGATTTGTGTCCATTCATTCTTTTACGTAGAGACTGTCCAGTTTGGCCAATGTACATGGCAGAGGGGCATTACTGGCACATGGCATATATCACATTGGTAGATGCGCAGGTGAATGAGCCTCTGATAGTGTGGCTGATGTGATTAGGCCCCACCATGGTATCTCCTGAATAGGAATGTGGACAGAGTTGGCAACAGGCTTTGTTGCAAGGATAGGTTCCTGGGTTAGTGGTTCTGTTGTGTGGTGTGTAGTTGCTGGTGAGCATTTGCTTCAGGTTGGGGGGCTGTCTGTAAGCAAGGACTGGCCCGTCTCCCAAGATCTGTGAGAGTGATAGGTCGTCCTTCAGGATAGATTGTAGATCCTTGATGCGTTGGAGAGGTTTTAGTTGGGGGCTGAAGGTGATGGCAAGTGGCGTTCTGTTGTTTTTTGTTGGGCCTGTCCTGTAGTAGGTGACTTCTGGGTACTCTTCTGGCTCTGTCAATCTGTTTCTTCACTTCAGCAGGTGGGTATTGTAGTTGTAGGAATGCATGATAGAGATCTTGTAGGTGTTCGTCTCTGTCTGAGGGGTTGGAGCAAATGCGGTTATATCGTAGAGCTTGGCTGTAGACAATGGATCGTGTGGTGTGATCTGGGTGAAAGCTGGAGGCACATAAGTGGGAATAGCGGTCAGTAGGTTTCCGATATAGGGTGGTGTTTATGTGACCGTCGCTTATTAGCACCGTAGTGTCCAGGAAGTGGATCTCTTGTGTGGACTGGTCCAGGCCGAGGTTGATGGTGAGATGGAAATTGTTGAAATCATGGTGGAATTCCTCAAGGGCTTCTTTTCCATGGGTCCAGATGATGAAGATATCAATGTAGCACAAGTAGAGTAGGGGAATTAGGGGACGAGAGCTGAGGAAGCGTTGTTCTAAGTCAGCCATGAAAATGTTGGCATACTGTGGGGCCACGTGGGTACCCATCGCAGTGCTACTGATTTGAAGGTATACATTGTCCCCAAATGTGAAATACTTTTAGAATAGAAATAGCAGGAAGGTGATCTTTGAGGTTGCATGGCCTCTCCTCTTGTTAGTGTCCTATAGTTCTATTTCAGAGCTCATCCACAGATGGAATTCTTTGGGCTGTGGCCCATTAAATTTCCTTGCCTTGCTCAGTGAAATTTTAGTCATATACCTGCTATTCATGTATTGTGTATTAGGAAGGTTCATGGAGTGTGTTTACATTTTGGCTCGAAAGAATCCAACTGAGAATTGTTTAAAAGTTGCCTGAATCATTCAAAGGCAGCAAGGAATTACTCACTTTTAAGTGTCATTCAGGTGCTGGGAACCAGTGTTTGTGGGAGTGCTTTTCAGACTTTATTACAACTTTACTGACCTACCCTGGCAGTCAAATGTTTAGCATAAGTTGCTGTAGTGTTCTAATCTGGACCCAATTCTGCTCTCAGTTAACAGTATAAATATGGAATAACTATTATTCACATTTACACCAGTGGTGTCAGATTTTGGTCCTTCACTTCTGCAGTCATCCCATACAAAACTCAGCCATATAAGGCACATTTGGATAAAGTGACCAAAAACGAGAAGTTTATTACAACAGAACAGCAATGAAGTAGTGGGGGAGGAAATACAAAATATGACATCTCTAAAAACTTTTGGATATTTTATAACTGTTTAGTGTTATTATCAACACATCTAAAATGGGTTATGGATCTAATTAAAGAAAAAAGGAACTTTTTCATCTGTGCCTTTTAGAAGTATAATTGATTGCACTAATCTTATCTGAAAGGTTAACAAGCTCTTGAAAGCTGTTGAATCAAGCACAGAGTGAGGCTTTTTAATAAAGTTATATACAGCTAGCAGATGGCATAGTCCTTTATTACAATGTATTTGAATTCCATTTTTAAAACAAATCCCAAACTTAAGTATATTTTCTTTTGAAGAGAATCAGTTTTAGAAAACCAGTTTATTTTTACTATATGTAGAGATGTTTTGAATGTGTTATTGGCAAACAAGTTTAAAGTTACAATTTAGAGTATTATAATGCCTTATTTTAAATCTGCTTCATTTTCATGTGTACTGCTTAAAAGGTTGTGTTCTCTTCTTGCAGTGCAAGGAGTAAGGCATGAAATTCCCTGCTCAGCCCAGCTTTGTGGCAGAAAGAATAAGTTTACAATATCTTGCAGAGAAAAACAAAACCTGTTCTTTTGGCAAATATTGAGTAGTAGTAGTACGCAGAGCAACAGGCAAATTAAATGCAGACAGGAGGTCCCTGTGAAAGCAAACAGCTCAGAAAGATAGAAGTGGGACAAAACTACACACAAAAATTCTGCATTCTATTAGGCCAAACCAAGATGGATTGATTTTAAACCCAAGTAATTGATTTTTTTAAAATCAAGACTTGCTGCTTGGTGACAAACTGATTTTAATCTTAATTTCAATTTTAATCTCATTTTGCATTTGTAACTTTAGTTATTTTCCTAAGAAAGGCAGTTTCTTATTGGTTGGTAGCCATTAACATGTTGATTTGCAACAAAATATTGCCTTTACACTACATTTAGTGATTCCTTTTGCTAAGCAGGAGGATAAATAAATGTGCATGTATATTGTGTAAGTAATTATAGCTTAATTTACATTTATTCAGATTTTGAATTTTTACACTCATACAAATTTTCTAAGACCACATTTGCTATTTTTAACGTGATTTGTATCAAGCGGTATTTGAATGGAAATTCAAATTCATTTCAATTAGAAGTGTACAACCAGCATTTTTGAATTAATAAAATGGTCTTAAATGTTCTGGATTCAAACAAAATCAAAACTGGTTTTATACACAAAAACTGATTAAAAACAGAAGTATTGCCTGTAGTTAATGAATTAAACTGATTGTGTCTGATTAGCAGGTCTTCCAGTATTTTAGAACATCCTCATCCCTACTTTTTATTCAGAGAATAGGGGAAGACAAAAGCTTTCCTGCTTTTTCCAACTCCCAGTTTTTCACTTTGAATAAACTAGTCATTGAACTGAAGTAGGAAAATATTCTCTCTGCACCTGGCGATGAGGCCACTGTTGCCAAAGGCTGGTTTAACACTGCAGCAAACTTGGGTTCCTGGAGCTTAGGAAGAACTTTCAGCAATTCAGTGGTTTAACTTACTTTATAACTTGGCAAACATGTATTGCTTAATATTTAAATTAAACACAAAAGTAATAGACAAGAAGCTTAGGTCTTAACAACTGATTGTCCATTTCAAATAGCTTTTTTTTAAAAAAAATTAAAAAAACAAACTTAAATTCAGTTAAGAAGTCTGATTTGCTTGTTTGTTTTTTAAAAAACATACCCTGTGCCAAACTGAGCAAAAATTTTTTGAGTATAATAAGATACGGTTTGCCTCATACAATGCAAATATGTTGTGAAAAGCAGCCCTGGAGTCCATTCTCTAGGATACCATCTCTGGATTGTAAAGAGTGATTTTGGTTCCAATCTAAATGCCATTGCAGTCAATAGGAAGCCTCTTATTTAATTAAGCAGGAATGGGAGCAGGCCCTTGGTGATTATAGTTCAACTTTAACTTTCTGCAGATTCACCTATCCCTAATAACAGCCAGAATTAAAATCTGAGATAGCACAATGCTGAAGAGTCCACAGGTGGTTAGAATCTAGGAACTGCTTTATTTGAAAAGCTGTAACAACCAACAATTTATGCTCATTGGTCTGGGATGCAAGCATGGCATGAAGATGAACTTTTACTGTTTCAGCAGCCAGCCTACTTAGGTACAGGAGTAAGTATTTGAATACCTAATAACTGAACTAACCAATCAGACCTCAAATTTCAGCTTATTAAAGCCACTGGAGTTCTTGATTGTGGAAAAAATAAAAATGTACATGTAAGAAATCTAATTCTTCACTTGGCAGTTGCCTTGAAATAGCACTCCTCTCTTCCCTCCCTCCCCCAACGCTCAGTTTTGGAGCTGTTCACTTGAAGGAAACATCCAACATTTTATAGATGTTAACCACAAGATTGGAATCTTAAAGTTGTTACAAGAATGAATTAAGTTTGTACTATTTCCTGCTCTTGTTACAATCATTGCCTCTAAGACCAGATTTATATTGTGCTATTTTTTGTGCTTGTTACAATCTTTGTTAGAAGAATGATGTATTGGAATTTTATAGCTTCATATGCTCTCTGAAAGAGAGCTGTACTAC